>NW_010303202.1:27547-62366 GCF_000700745.2 Antrostomus carolinensis
CTCCAGCCCCTCATCATCTTTGTGGCCTCCACTTTCTCCAGAAGATCCTTGTCCCTCTTGAACTGAGGAGCCCAGAACTGGACGCAATACTCCAGATGTGGCCTCACCAGGGCAGAGTAGAGGGGGTGGAGAACCTCCCTTGACCTGCTGGTCACACTCTTTATAGTGCACCCCAGGATACTGTTGGCCTTCCTGGCCATAGGGCACACTCCTGGCTCATGGCCAGCCTGCTGTCCACCATCACACCCAGGTCCTTTTCCTCAGAGCTCCTTTCTTGGGACCTACAATTAAGATAAAATAGTAAAAGTGAGGGCTTTTTAAAAAGTCCTACCAAGCTTCAGTGTGTCAGAAACTCTTCATAGTTGTCCAAAGATGTCCCTAGGGATGAAATAGGACTGCAAAGATTTTTACAAAGTTTTTTAGTAGCCACAAAACCCAAATTCAGCTGTTTTCTAAACTGCAAAGACAGATTGCACGTCCAGAATAATTGAAAAATCTTATTGTATAAATGTGGTGCTTTTGGAGAATTAGCATTTTTACTGTGTGAACTATACAAAGGGTGGTGAGCTGTATGACTACTACCCAAGCTATTCAAGCCCTCCTACTCATCAGTTACCCTATCTCATTTTCTGTTTGTATTCATGTAGTACCATAGAGTCTGAGAAGCATGTATGTATAAGCCAAAGCTGCATGTTGTCAGTTGTTGATGTTCTGCTAACTCTTTTGTTGCTCAGAGGTAAAATGGAACATACATTAATGTGTCGCTTCATGGCAAACTACACAGATATTAATTTTACTGCAGTACGCAGCTCATGTACTTTTTTGACACAAAATAATTGTCCCCTTTATCTTAAATGTTTTGTAATTTTGGAAGCTGGGTCTTGCCTTTAATTGCTGTGTTCATGGCACTACACTTCTAATACTGTAGAAGGGATCAGATTGTACGCATACGGTCTTTCAGCATATGAACTGAGAATCTGGTGAGTAAATTCCGTCTTCCTCATGTATATGGTGTTCTTTGTTTGCAGAAGCTATGTGGCATTAGAGTTTTTTAAGGAAAAGCTGTGGGTTTTTTATTTTTATTGAACTATTTGAAGTGAATAAGCTGACATTGTTTCACCCTCCCGATTTCTTTTTTTTTTTCCTCAGACTGGGGTTACGGGTCCTCTGCAGAAGGAAGAGTTGCAGTTGGGAGTGGATGCTGCTAACAGGGCAGCACAACAGTATCAGCAAAGTAAGGATCAGCAGAAATTATTGCAGCAGAGTGATCATGGATGGGATCAAAAGGATGAGACAGCACAATATTTGGGTCTGTGGGGGGATAAGTGAGGTCTCTCTCAAACCGTTATGAGAGCTCTTTAAGGACTTCATGGCTGCTAAGAACATGAGACAATTGCCCTGATTATTTGTAGTATCTTTTACCCAGCTCTTGCAGTACTGCTGGAAATTACAGCATATAATTTGAAACAATAAGAAACCTGGAACTTTTGCATCCACCTTAAATAACCTCTTTTTCTAGAGTGCTTGTATGAGGTTTCTGTGCTGTGGATGTGTGAAGGAAATCTAGATTGTTCCTTGGGGTGCGAAAGCTACGTTACCTGCTGACCATTGACATAAATCTTAGTTGGTTTTAGCTACAGAATCTTTAACTGTTTCTAAATTTCAAGCAGCAAATAAAAAGCACGTAGTGACAGCTGGTTGTTTTTTGATTGATACTTCTGATGACATACAGAGCTCTTTTCTGGAGAAAATTGTTCAGTTCTGGCTACACAGAAGCAATTAGTTCAATTTGTGATAGGTAGAAAGGAGACTGCTAGAGATCTAGGGAGAGAGGGTTTAGAATACAAGAGGAAAGTAGTGAATGCCTAACAACTAGGAGGCAACCTTCAAAGTACCTCACTTGTTCAGTATAGAGCTTGGTGTTTATTTACCTACCTGGGCTATTTTGAAGTTAAACAGTGTGTACCCACTACAGAGTTCCTGTTGCTGCCTTGAGCAGGATAGACGTAGATAGGAAGAAAAAGTTGTTACTACTCATCTATCCAAAAACTTCCAGTTGTGAGGCTTCTTACTATCAGAAGACTGAAATAATGAAACAGTCCTTTGATAACCAGGCAAAAAGGTGAACTGGTTTTAAACATGAACTTTATTTTAAAGAAGACATTATGTATTTCAGTTCTCTGCAGTAATGTAAGACTAACTGGGGAAGTATGGATCAGAAAGCTTAACTCATTTCTTGCAGCTAAGGGAATAATTCTTTTTCTTGTTATGGTGTCTGATTATTGAGTGCTCTTATTACTTGAGGACTTAACTGTCTGCCTTCCTCATTCTATATGCTACTTCTTCAAACTTCTAGGGCTGGCAGCAGTAGCTAGAATTAATTCTGCAATTCGAATGGGTGATGCTGAGAAGACTGTGGCAGAAATTATGAATCCAGAGGCCCAGTTACCAGAGGTTTATGCATTTGCTGCAGATCTTTACCAAAGGGAGCTGGCCACTTTGCAGCAACAGAGTCCTGAAGTAAGTACTGCATTCTCTCTTCTGGAAGTTGGTACGGATCACCAGGTCTACCTTGTCTATTTTGTTAAATGCATTATCTGGAATAAACCTGTCTTGAGTTTTCATAGAACTGCTCTGGTGTTCAGTCTGTTCTAATATGATTAGAAGTTTAATCCCTAAATCTTGAGCTACTTGCCCCTGTAAGATTCTACTTTTATCTCCAGCTCGGGTTCTAGGTTTGTTTATGATACTCATCTTTCTACTTCTGTGTCATAAATGTTTTCCCTTTGCTTATATGTCTATTCTGACAATATTCTGTGCTCTATGTGCAGCAATAATTTGTAAAGAGTGAGTGGAATTAACTTGTTGTCCTCTTTGTATGCAGGGTAACCTCACCCACCCAGAATTATCTGTTGCTGTAGAGATGCTGTCTTCTGTGGCCCTGATTAATAGGGCTTTGGATTCAGGGGATGTGAATACAGTGTGGAAACAACTGAGCAGTCCTGTCACAGGGCTTACGAATGTTGAAGATGAGAACTCTCAGAGGTGGATATTTCAAGGAATCATGTCTGTCCTTGATGTTGCTTATATTCTGTGACTTTTTCAATTTTTTTTTCCCCCTTTACAGTTTATGTTCTTTCTATGTTATTTATTACAGTATTGATTTAATCTCTGTTGACTCTTGCAACTTGTTTTTGCAATTACTGTTTCTTACTGGTCTGATTTCCAGACTGTCTCTCAACACTTTCTCACAGATTTCTCATTAAAGCCATATTGTGGTACTCTTAAATTGTTACTAATAGTACACCAGCTCACCCACTGCGTTCTTTGCCCTGGACCCTCATTCAGCGTTTTAGTGCTTCTGTCAGTTATTTCACATCCTGCACTCAAACTTTTTCTCTTCTTCCCCCTTTTCATATTTGTTCCAGTTTCAACTTTCATGTTACCTCTTCCACTTAGTGCACAGTTTTTATGCTGTGTTGTGTTTTCGCTGGCCAGCTTGTTGTGATGTGATGTTTGTTGGTTTTGGTGTTTGTTCTTTGACAGATATATCGATGAATTGATGAAGCTGAAAACTCAATCACGTGCAGAAGGAAATGAATTTATCACCTGGAATGATATCCAGTCATGTCTTGATCATGTGAACATAGTTGTGCATGAAGAACATGAAAGTAAGTTTTTCTGCTCAATTCGTGCTAGGCTGATCCTACCTCATAAGTGATAAAATTAGGTGCGTGTCAATACAAAAAGTTATTGATTGACTTGTAGTTGTGTCATACATTAGATATCTGGGAAGATCTCAGTTGTGAGCAGGACTTGGTGGTCTGCAATATAAAAGGCTTGATAGCAGGGCTGTTGTTGGAGAGATCAGGCAGTCAGGACTGTTTGTGGTATTGAAATCAGTATCCCCAAAAAGTTTATTAATCCTTCTAATGCAAATTTCAACTGTTTTGGATAACAAAATGCATTGTCTGCTATCAGTGTCTAGGATTAGTCTAGAATCTTTTCTAGTTTTGCTTCAATCTTTCAAATTTAACAAAAACTCAAAAACTAGTATTACCAAAATGTCCGAGTTAATTGTAGCCGAGTTAATTGTAGCCCAGTCTTGGAGTACTCCATCCTCCTTCTTTATTTGCTGCGTTCAGTAGAAGTTACTTTTCTTGAAGTCTTGTTCTCTCTTTGGCTTCAGTCTCTGCCCTGTTCAGGTTTTCCTCCTCTCCCTTTTAGGCCTTCTTTTCAATGTGCTTTGGCCTTTTTACTTTTCCAGTATTTAGTGGAAATTCCACAGACTTAGTCCAGAATCCCCTTCTACTTTTTATCTGTGGGTAATCTGACCTGCAAATGCAAGATAAGCTACCCATCTTTGTGTTGACGACTTTCAGATTTAATGATCTGTCAGATGCATTTCTACAGTGGATGAGGCACTTGAATGAACAACAGAGAGATGAGGTCTTATTTCCAGGTCTTATTCTCAGTCCTTTAACTCCTGTCTGTATTAATGCTACTTCCAAATTACAACTTCTTTGAAGATTAGTAGTGCAAATACTGCATTAAAGAAACAGACTTTTGCAGTTACTTTGATTCAGTGATAAATGAACAGAGATGCCCAAAAAAGTTTATTTTGAAATGTTGTCTGTTCAACAGTTATGTATTCAAGTGATTTACTTAAAACGTTTGATACAGATTTTTCTTTTTTCAAAGAACATTTAATTATCTCATCAGTTTGATGCCATTCAGATTTTTAGTTCCAGATATTGGGACCCAAATCTCAAATTAAGAGTTGAAATGCTGATCTTTTAAGAGGTTAATTGTTTTGTTTACAGTTAGTTCTGTCAGGAAGCTAGAAGCTTTTATTTTCTGTTTTAATACTATGCATGACTGGTATTTGCTGATAACTGATTTTCTGACCAGTAGAAGAAGAATATACCTGCACAGCTGTTGCCTTTTAGTATGTAATATTAGTAAAGTGCAAAATAATCCCTGATTGGAAAATATGCAAAAACCCATAGGAGTTACAAGTGCATGCAGCAAGCGATAATACCAAAACTTAAATACTCGTGAAAGAAAAAATTCCTGATGCAAGCTGAGAAATGTGAATGGGTGTTAACCTAACTTCTATGCTGCTTCTAGTTCTGCATTTTTTTAATTTATATTTTTAGTAGTGTTTATGTTAATAAGTGTATTTTAGCAGTGATAAAAGACTGGGATTGAGCATAATGATGAAAATTTCAGCAAAACAAAAAATTAGACTAATTGTCCTCTCTCCAAGACAGTATTAGTTGACTTGAAGTCCAGAGCGGATATAGAAAAGTCCTTGAAAATAGCACAATTAAACAAACTTATTCTTAAATAGATCCTCGTGAGGTTCTGTCTCTGGTAGTTTAATTTTCTATTAATTTTTTTTCAGTTTCATTAAGAGACCATAATTTTTGGTTATGACTAGTAGTGAAAACCTCCTGCATATGCAAGTAGTGTGACATTTACTTTCCAGCCATTTTTGTAATATTTAGCTCAAAACATTGCATTATAAGAGGGGAGAGATTTGCCACAAATGTGGAGGTGATTGTAAGGTTTATATTGTACACTGAGACAAACAGATGTCTTTTGCCACTTTGTGTGTAGTTGGTGAGTTGTGTTTCACCTTGAAAAGAGTTTATACTCTAGAGAGGGTTAAATTTTTATTTAAGAGCCTGCTATCTTGATTAACTTGTTTCCTGGATCTCTAAATAGATGCTGAGTTTCCTGTTTGTGTCACATGAGCAGATTTGTTGAAACCATGCAAACACAGATCACACTGGGATGTGCACACATGGAGGTCCTAGTTTCATAGTATCTTTTTCTATGTAAGAGGTCACAGCAGAAGTTCATATAGCCTCAACGCTTTCTTATAACGCTCCTTATCCTGTAAAAAAAAGATGCAGAAAATCCTGTAATGATAAAATGAGAACAGTTCTCATGGGGAATTTCTTAATTCCTCGGTCTGCTTCATATGTGGAAGGACACTTTTTAGCTCCTCTCTATGAATAAGTTAAACTAGTCTGAGAAGGCCCTCAAGGCATATGAGCATATATTTTTTTCATTTCCACTATCCTTGTAAATAGTTTCAAATTTTAAAATGCATCCTAGTGAGGAGCTGTAACATATTGCTGTTCCATGGAGTAGTCTTGTCATGCATGTATTAGCAAATTAATCGGAGAGAGCTACTACTTAGATTCTGTGCCCTTTCCCAAGTCAAACAGTTATATCTGGTTTTTGACAGAAACCATGCCATCATTTTAGTGGTTCTTGCAATGTCCTGAATGTATATTTTTCCCTAATCAATATTGCATCGAAATACCACCTCTTCCCTAAGATGTTCTGGTTTTTATATGGACTTTTGTTTTGTGTTTCTCTTTCCTGTGTAGAAGAACAAATCATGATATTTGGATACATAAACCAAAGTTGGAAATCCCCACACTGAGCTCCTTACTTTCTTTTGTCTAAAAGATCTCTTTGTTCTGCACTGATCAAACCATGATTCGAACTGATCCTTCTTTAAGCAGAGAGTTCAGTCAAATGACCTCTAGGGTCCATCTGAGCCTAAGTTATTTTGTGATTCGCAGGAGACGATGGTTGCTGTGGGTAGGGCATGTATAATGTAGACTGTTTGCATTGAGCTAACTACAAGATATTTTTGTTGATTTTTATCTAGCTGCATTTTATTGTACTTGAATAGCATCCACATATCTGATAATATAGCTAATACTACCTATGTTTAATAAAAAAGTTTTCTAAAATATGAAGTTACTGTATTTTTTAATGGTACTCCATGTAAACCTTTAGCTTTGTGTGAAGATTAATTTCTAAAGAAGCTAGAGTGTTGGAAAACTGTAACTTATTAACTCTGGCCATCTGGGCTTTGACAGTTCTCTTCTAGTGGCTCTGAGAGAGATATCTGAGGACTCAATTCTGTCCCTGCATTTGGTCTCCCCAAGTGTTTGGGATTTTTTTTTGTTTGCTTCTTGTTTTAATTGCAGTGTCCAGGCATTATGACTACTGTAAGGTGGAGAAATAGTTTTGCTTCCTTTATTAGTAAATAATGTTTTCTGTTAAAAATATTGCAATTCTCAGCTGATACTTGGTTTAGAAAGGACTAACTGCACTTTTCTTCTGAAGCAATGCTTATGATTATTGTTAATCAAAAATGGAACTTTGTATTTCTCCCCCTATGCCTTCCTCCCTAGGGATTCTGGCAATTGGTCTTATCAATGAAGCTCTGGATGAAGGGGACACTAAAAAGACTATACGAGCCTTGCAAATTCCTGCAGCAAAATTGGAGGGTGTAGCCCCAAAGGTAGCACAGCATTACCAGGACACACTACTACGAGCCAAGAGAGAGAAAGCACAGGTGAGTGCAATTAAATGCACCTCTTAAAAAACCTTTACGTCTGTGTAATGGGCTTATTACTGGTCCTGAAAGCCAGGAATCGAAGCTGGAAGTGGAGATCTGGGCATTCTGCATACCAACAACTGACCTTACCTAGTCAGTTTGCATCTTTTTGTACTAAAGAGAGATTTGCAGCCAGACCATATGAGTCTACATGAACTAGAGATGAGTATAAGAATATTAACTGCATGAGATGGCTTTCTACAGCTGATGTTGGGTCCAGAATGAGACATGTATCTTGTTTCTGGAGGAGACCATGTTCATTCTAAGCGTTCTGAACTTACAAATACAAGTTTCCTGCAAGTTTAAGTTTCTTTTTTTTGTGTGTTCTTTGTCAAATGTAGTCATAGGCCTAGTTATATACAGCAAAAATAAAGTTTCTGAAAGTGGAAAAATCTGTTAAGTGATAAATTAGAAAAAAATAAAGAAGCAAAATCCATGCTACTAGCAAAACGAATACTGATGCCTGTTGTTCACCTAGTGACATTTCTGTTGATAACAATTTTTTGAGTAGTAGTTGTCTTATTAGCCAAAGACTTCTACCTGTCTGTACTGCTTTCACTAACTGACTAAATGTGAAGTTGAAGATGGGGAGAAGAATAGCAAATCTCACTTTACGGTTTTAGGAAAGAGGATGAGCGTGTGCATATGTGTATGCAACTGATTTTTGAGTAGTGTGGATAGGATACTGTTTTGTTTGTTTGTTTTTTCTCATCTATTTCTGAAGAAGTAGCAGACATCTCTGCTTTCAGTGGCTTAAGAGGTTTTGGGTTTTTTGTTTTGTTTTGTTTTTATTATTGCTGCTGTTAAGCTCGTTGCTCTAATACCAGTGCAGAATTTTGCATAAAAACTAAGATCTAGGTTGTGTTGAACACAGGGTTATTTATCTTTTTTTTTCTTTTTTTTTTTTTTAAAAAAAAAAAAAAAAAACTAAAAGTGAACCGACATGATGGCAATAGCTGAAAACTGTACAAATTTCTAATGAAAACTATTAAGCAGCTTCCTCAAGGGCCCTGAAAGAGTTAATGTTCCTCAGGAACCCATTTTGTGCTGAAACATTTCCTCCAACTGAGTCAGAATGAAATAATGGACTCTTTTTTTTAGTGTGTGCTTAAGTGCTTTAAGCTTGTGCCAGGCTGTGCTGGTAACTTCTCAGTCGGTGTGAAATTACCTTATTTGGGCATATGTTCAGTTTAGAGCTACTCCCAGCAGCATGTCAGTAATTTCAGAAATTGAAAGATCATATTATAAAGTAACACTGTGGGGAGGATCATTGCTATCTTAAGTCAACTGTTACTAACTAGTGATTTCTATACCTTGAGGCTGATACGGATTGTAGTTCAGCACAAGATGTTGTTCAGTTGCTTATGTGAATGAGGAATGCTATTTAATGTAAAGTTCCTCGTGTGATGAGTAGAGAGAGAGAAAAACAGTAGGCCCTGTAGAATGTTACACTGTGTGTACCTTCTGGAAGGCCTGCAACAGTAAGTAAATCTGTAGGAAAGCATGAGATAGATGGTTTTGGTAGTCTTTTGGTTGACTTCTGCTGGTAGAGATTACGTTAGGGGAAGTTGTTTCATTATTCTCCCCCACTTCCTGAACAAGAGTTTTACTATGGCTGGTACTCTCCCAGGACTATCTGGGCTTTCAAATGAAATCTGCCTGTGAAAGATGTGTTACTCTTGAATGACATATCATTAAGCATGGCAGTTTCAGACCTGTCAGAACAGTGGGGAAAAATGTGGAGGGCAAGTAAGAAAACACTCCTTTTCAGTCTGGCCCTAAAGCTCTTGAACACTGTAAATAGTGGATCTTTTGTGCAGTGTGATTATTATTCCATACCAGAAGTAAATGTTTCCTGTGTTCTGTTTGTATGACGAGAGTTGTCAGAGGGGTGGCAGTTTCGTCTTAGCATTTCTTTCAGTAGTTACCTACAGGAAGCAACAGTGGGTGAGGAGAAGCTATGTTTGGCAACTGCTGGATCATTGTTCTTTATATATAATTGGGGACTTGCTAAACACTTGTCTTTTCTCCAATTTCTATATGTAACATTAGTTGTCTGGATTTCTTCAAATCCCAATACAGGATACTGTGGCATCATTGCTCCCTGACGAGCAACCTGTGGAAACAAAGACTTAAAATGTGGTTTTGACTGTTGTGTGTATACACTCAGCCACGATATGTACGATGCTTTTTGGTTTGCTAGTTTGTACAGGCTTGTGAAGTTTAGTGGACAGGGACAAGAACAGCCTGATGTGGCATTAGTTAACTGAGAATTTTTAGCTTCTGCACACAGACTTGCATTGGCAGCTTTTTATTCTGAGAACTCTTTGTAGTCGTGTTCTGTCAAAGGACTTAACTTGTGTTCCTGGAAAGTCATGTCCTCTTAGCAAGTACAGCTTTAGGACTAACTGGTACTGAGTTATTGACCTTGCACTCCATTTCCTTATCAGAATGATTCCCATTGACAGAATTTCGTCATTGTTCTGTTTCTTGAAAAGGGTTTTTGACTGGGAGGAGACTTTGGGTCTGGTAGTGCCATAGTAGTCTCTGCTAGTCATAAATGTGTGTGATGTCCTTGTGTTGAAGTCAGTTAGAAAGGCTGAAATGCTTCTTATTCGCTCTGATATGGAAAACTCCTATATTGGCTATTGTTGAGTACAGATTATTTTACTTTGCAAAATAGTGATACTTTTTCTCCTCACACTGTGTGTATTTTTCTCATCATATTCTCCTTAGGACACACAGGATGAAACAGCTGTACTTTGGCTAGATGAAATTCAGGATGGGATTCACAGGGCTAACAAGGACACAGAGGAGTCCGAGAGATGTAAGTATTGTTGCACAATATTTCAATGAATCCCCATTATCAACCAAACACTGGTTACTTAAGGAAAGGTTGGGAGCTAGAAATGTCATATAAATGTGGCAAAGGAGATAAAATGCACTTGTGTGCTTCTGGTGTAGTAATTTTTCTTTGAAAAGGAAGTGAATGTCAGATTCTTCAAATATTATATTTCTGATCTTTTGGGGAGATATGCTATCTTTCCAGTTTTGGATGTGACTTCATTGGGCAAATCTCTATCAAATTGTTTGTCATTTGCAACTAATTCTGTGTGTCTGTAGGTGGTTAGTTACGTATGAGAATGTTCATGTGCATAATTTAAATGGTGCTTTCCAGTGTGCGTTACCTTTTGTTTGTGTGGCATCTCGTTGTCTTGTCTCGGTTCTATTAGGTATTTCTAGACTACCTTGCATCTCTTTCAAATACAGACGATAACATGCATCAGTGATATCCACCTTTGCTTGTTAGCACAATTTGCAGATGGACTGGCCCACCTGTCATTACATCCCAGTCTTTATCATTATGTCTTTTCTATCCCCAGAAACAATGATGTAATTACTGCTCTTTGCTTAACTCGGGGGTTTTTGTTTGTTTGGGGTTTGGTTGGGTTTTTTTTTTGGGGGGCGGGGGGGGTTGGGGGTGGGTTTGTTCCTGACAGAAGCTTTCTCTTTAACAAAACATGAGAGTTTTTCAAGTCTTGTGATATATTCTAATAGCCTGTTCTCTGTATATGCACTTTGTCAAGGCAGCAGTTTGAATGTAATGCCACAGAACATTAAGTCAAAAGCAAGATTAAAGTATGTGCCCTTAAGCCTGAATAAGATCTTCAGATACCCTTATATATGCATGTATGAATAGATGTTTTTGCAGTCTTACCTAGTTATGAAAGTTACTGTATTTCATGTTTTCTGTGTCAGTGCAATTTCTGTGCTCTCGCAAATATGTCTGTATTCGGATTGCAGTTCTGGAGTAGGCCTGGAGTGACATGTTGTTATTTTTCTCTTTCTCTGCCCCCTGTCTTTCCCCAGTCAGGTTTTTTAACTTGTTTACAAACTACTGCATGCTTTTTTTCACGAGGGATGCATGGTACTAGTTATTGAGAAGGCCCATTTTGAGTTGTGACTGACTCTGCCAGAAGAAACTACCTTAACTAAAACAGATGTCAGAGCAGAGCTAAAACTTTGTGTGTTGTTGAGAAATTTTAGTGGTAAATCAGCACCATGCTGAGGCTCAGGGTTTACAGATTATGTGCTGTCAGGTGCAGTACCAGGTATGGTTGGACACCCCATACTGAAGGGGCCTCTATACTGCAAGTTATCTGATTGGTTTTTATTTATATTTTGTATGTATGTACACTTAAATATTTGTGTATATGCACACACACCAACTGTAAGTGTGTGTTTGTGTTGCCTTGCTTTACTCCGTTGTTCTGTTTTTACTGTGAGTCACTGAGCCCCTGAATGCCAAGATAACCTGCTTCCTTGTGTTATCAAAGTCTCCTTAGGAATTTTGGCCATTAATGAAGCAGTAGACCATGGTGATGTTAGCCAGACCCTGAGTGCCTTGCGTTCACCAGATGTTGGGCTATATGGAGTCACTCCAGAATGTGCTGAGGCCTACCAGCGAGAGCTGTCAGAAGTCAAGAGAAGAAAAATAGCAGCAGGTGATCTTAAGTAGCTAACTTGTTAGTGAAATAAATTCAAAATTATTACATGTAGAATCAGAACCAGAGGTGAAAAAGACACTGGGGAGAAGTTTTGTGTTACAGGTAGCAATTGTGGATGCCTTGTGAACTAAGGTGGTTTTTTGTTGTTGTTTGTTTTGTTGTGGTTTTTTTGGTTTTGTTTTGTTTTTTTTTTTCAAAAGTGAATAGTAGAATATTCTCCACTGGTAGAATGTGTTACGTTTAGGTAGTTCCTGTATGAGGTCATTAGGGACTCAGAAACATTCCTTCTCTTGCTTAGAAGGACCATCTGTATACGTGAATTTCCTAGTTGTAGTATTTGTATGTGGGGAAGATAAGACACTCGTCTGTTTTTGAGACTTACACTGCAGTTTCTGCTCTTAGGGGGCAATGACAGTGAATGGGTGAAACACTGGGTGAGAGGAGGATATCATTATTATCATAACCTGCGGACCAGAGAGGGAGGATGGGATGAACCAGTGGAATTTGTGCAAAATGACACACAGCTGTCACGAGAGGATATACAGGTAGGGTAGATAACACATGCTCTTTCTCTGAAAATTTGATGATGCTACCATTCCCATCCTTAATGCAGCTGCAAGAGAGAATGCTTCAACACCATAGTCATGTTAACAAGCTTAGTAATCCATTTATTTCACTGGGCATCATCAGATTATGTGCATCAAAATTCCTTGTCCCATTTCAGAAAAATTCATCCTGTCGGTAAAAGGGTGCAGGACCATGGTGTTGCTGTTTATTGAAAGGCAACTTGGAAGTTTCTCATAAGCACAATAGGGAAAGCTGATCTAACACCCTGTTTCTTCTATCTCCATTCTCTTTTTCTGTCTCTTCTTCCTACCATAACATTAATCCAGAGCACCATATCTGGAGTCACTGCAGCATACAACCGAGAGCAGTTGTGGCTGGCCAATGAGAACCTGATTACAAAACTTCAGGCTTGCTGTCGAGGTTATCTTGTTCGCCAGGAATTCAACTCAAGAATGAATTTTTTGAAGAAACAAGTCCCAGCCATCACTTGTATTCAGGTAATGATATCCTTTAATTATGTTTGAAATGTGCACTCTGCATTTGTTTTCTCTACGCAAGCTTATTGACAGTTTTTACTCAGTTCTAACAGTTACAGCACACATTTGTCTTCACCTCATTTTGCAAATTATCTAAAGGCATTTCTTTCTCCCAAAGAGTTTTGGTATATTATTTACTTTTCCATGTCATATATAATCAATAAAGTCTTCTTAGTCAGAATTGGAGAAACTTACTTGAGGAAGTTTTACCTTACATTTTATTATAACATTTAGTATTTTGGGAATAGGGCAATATGAAGTGCGCTGTGTGTCTTTATGGTCGTGAATTACTTTTGTGATTCCTCAAGAACTGAAGAGAAAAAATATGCTTTTCGGTATTCCTCAGTAAGATTCTTCTCTTCAAATTTGTCCTGGGATTTGGAGGATTGAGGACCTGAATGAGATGGTGGGGTAATTCAACATGAGGTTGGGCACATTACATAGACTCATAGAATGGTTTGAGTTGGAATGAACCTTAAAGCTCATCCAGTTCTATCTCCCTGCCATCATCAGGGACACCTTCCACTAGACCAGGTTGCTCAAAGCTTCATCCAGCCTGGCCTTGAACACTTCCAGGGAGGAGCAGCTGCAGCTTCTCTGGGCAACCCAGGCCAGTGTCTCACCACTCTCACAGCAAAGAATTTCTTCCTTATAGCTAATCCAAATCTCCCCTCTTCCAGTTTCAAGCCATCACCCCTTGTTCTGTCACTCCCTGCCCTTGTCCACAGTCCCTTCCCAGCCTTCCTGGAGCCCCTTCAGGTACTGGGAGGCTGCTAGGAGGTCTCCCTGGAGCCTTCTGTTCTATAGGCTGAATAGCCCCAACTTTCCCAGCCTGCCCTCGTAGAAGAGGTGCTCCAGCCCTCGAGTTGTACTCGTGGCCTCCTCTGGACTTGCACCAGTAGGTCCATGTCCTTCTTATGTTGGAGGCCCCAGAACTGGGTGCAGTACTGGAGAACAATGAAAAAAATCTTTTTCTGGTGTTGTAACTGAAATATGTGCAAATGAAATGGAAGCTTTGCACCCTATTACCACTTTATTATTTGAGCAGTATATGTGTGTTAGTTTCTGCCTATGTAGCATGTGCTTTGCCTGCATATTTGAACCCTCAAAACCACTCCCAGCTCATTAAAATAACACTCTCTCCTTTTAAGTGGAGTTCCACCCCTTGCCTAACTTCTATTCCAAGTATGAGTAGCAGTGAGTCTGCTCTGAAGGCTTAGAATGTCACATCACTGTTCTCTACAGCAGGGGCATCTAACGCAGAATTTTAGTGTAGAACAGTATCTGTGAACTTGACTGTTTAGCTATATTCTTGATCTCTAACTATGCTTCAGAAGGCCCAGGCGCTTCATGGGGTAATTTCAAGTCTGTCATGATTACAGTTGTTGAAGAGTTAATGCTTCACACTCAGTATCTCTTGAGAAGATAAGCATGTCTCCCATACATTTTACTTAGCCAAAAGGGAAGTTGAAAGCTGAGGAGCAGAAAGAAGCTCTGATTTGTAGTTACTTCTCTTTAATTAGAAAAGTAAAGTCAGCGTACCTGTCTTCTGTTTTCAGTCCCAGTGGCGTGGCTACAAGCAGAGGAAAGCATACCAAATCCGTTTGGATTACCTGCGAGCACAAAAGGACCAAGTAGTGAAGGTAGTGAAGGCTCCCTGATGACCTTTTTGGTAAACTTTCTGGGTAGTGAACTTTGTAGGAAAGGTTTTTATCTGAGTATTTTGGTTACCCTTCTATAGATTCAATCAATGACCAGGATGTATCAAGCCAGAAGACGTTACAGAGATCGTCTGCAGTATTTCAGAAACCATGTAAGAGCCTATCTTGTTAAATGAATTCAGTACCTGACTTCTGTACTCTTTCCAGAATGAGGTCAAGTTTGTTTTTGGTTTTTTTTTTAATCCTAGATAAATGATGTTGTAAAAATTCAAGCCTTTATCCGAGCAAACAAAGCGCGAGAAGACTACAAAACACTCAGTAAGTACTGCCAAGAGGATAAAATTTATGTCCCTCAAATCTATTTGCAATCTGTTGCTAGTGTGATCTATAACATCAAGACAGTTTTGAAGCGTGATTGGGATGAAGTTGGTAGGGCAATGCAGAGAGTAGGTAGTTCTCGAGGCTGAAAGAAGACTTGATTCCAGCTGTTGCTTTTGCTGCTGAAAAATGGAATCGTAGCCTTGCAGTTAACTTTGGTGGTATGGACTACCCTAGGCTTATACTGACTTTGTTCTTTACTTCTCTCTTGTTTTACTCAAAACAAGACATTCAAAATGTCAGAAGCTGTTTAGACATGGTGGTGCTAATTTTATTCTGGCTGCTCCTTGATGTGCTGTTTAAATGCAGATGAGGCATATACTTACTTTTCTTTCCCGTCCCCTCATGTTTTCTTCCCCATTTTTAGTTAATGCTGAAAACCCACCTATGGCTGTGGTTCGGAAATTTGTCCACTTGCTCGATCAGAGTGACCAAGATTTTCAGGAGGAGCTTGAGCTAATGAGACTACGTGAGGAAGTTGTAACCTTGATCCGATCCAATCAGCAACTGGAAAATGACCTCAATCTCATGGACATCAAAATTGGGCTACTAGTGAAAAACAAAATTACATTGCAGGTAGGAAATGCCAGACTGTCTTGACCTAATGAATCCAGCAGGTTGTGTGTTTGAAGGCTTTGAGAACTGGTTTTTTTGCTCCTTTGTGGTTAAACAAGTGACATGCCACAAGCTTGCAGTGAGGGGCTTGCAGAGACACGCTCATGCCACTTAGTATTTGTCGGTTAAAGGAGGTTCCCTCAATCATTTGGCTGACATGATAAACTTAATAAAAACAACCTCTTACTGATACAGTATTGCCTTTTCTTTAAGCTGAAGTTCTGGTCAGCTTTTCATTTGGTCCTGGATGCCATGATACTGGGCTCCTCTCAGTGTAAAATTGCAATTGGTGTAGTGAAATTGGTCTGGGAAGGAGGCTGCCCCTTTTGGGCTGGTGCCTGCAGCTAAAAGTGCCATTTCTGTCAGAGTGTATAGAGGTAGCGAGCTATCTGAGTAGGAAACAGGATTTTTAGGGTTTAAGCCAAATTTAAAAAGGAAAACATTTTCGGACATCTTCAGTATCCTACTGGCTTTGATAGTAATTGCTGCCAAGGGTGACTACCCTTCTAGGGTTTTAGACAAATTCAGAAAGTTAGGGACAAAGCAGAACATGTACTTCTAGTCAGAGAAATTGCTGTCATAGAAAAAAATGCTTCACTTTAACAGCCCCAGGCATACCTTGACTGTCTTTCCATGTACAAGGGAAGTGGGCTGTCAGATACAACTGTTTTCCAATATTGCTTGTTATAAAATTCCTAAGAGTGGAATTTGTCCCTATTCTTTCTTTCTAGGATGTTGTTTCTCATAGCAAAAAACTTACCAAGAAGAACAAGGAACAGCTCTCTGACATGATGATGCTGAACAAACAAAGGGGAGGTTTGAAAGCTTTGAGCAAAGAAAAGAGAGAAAAGCTGGAAGCCTATCAACATCTCTTCTACTTGCTTCAGGTGAGCAGCTTCTAACACTGTTCAGTAATCTCTTGTCTTAGAGGCTTGTATGTTTTGGCACAGTCTTTGCTTATGCACTGCTGTAGTTTTGAGCCACCATAGTTCTTAACAACACTGGCCTGCGTGGACATGCACACTAAGTGATTTTTCTTGTTGTTGTAGACTAACCCAACCTATTTGGCCAAGCTGATTTTTCAGATGCCTCAAAACAAATCCACAAAGTTCATGGATTCCGTCATCTTCACGCTGTATAACTATGCGTCCAATCAAAGAGAGGAATACTTGTTGTTACGGCTTTTCCAAACAGCATTGCAGGAAGAGATCAAGTACGTGGTAGCATGTGGCACATTCTTGCTGTTAAATCAGTTTTTGGCAGTTTCTCAAATTGAGGCAGTTTTCACGTTATATCTCATGCTAATACGCAGATAACGGTAAACTGTCATTGTTCTCTTCCCTTTTCATGTCTGCTCTTAACGTAGTCTATAAAGGAGGAGTTGAGTATGTCCATTGAGGATGAGGGCTTTCTACTTCAGTGAAGATTTTGGTGCTTAACATGACAGCTACTTTTAATCTGGTGCAAAGTCATACAAAAATTCAGTCTAATCTCAATTCTCCAGTGCCTGGTTATAAAAACCTCCAACAAACTGCAAAGTCGGGCTTTACAAGCCAGGGAGAGAGCTAACATTAAGCTCTCTGGATTTCCAGAAGCTAATGAGGCAACTTTCTTGTTTGGCATTTCTGTTTACTGTCAGTGTTAGGGACTCTGGCTATCCTCAGGCATGTTTTGCTTGATCAGTTGGACCTGAGGAGCTTGGTCTTACATTCAGATCTTTACAATGTGGAGCTGTGCAACTTGTTGTGAAGAAGAATGCACAATAAAATTTTTGAGGAGCTAGTCTTTAAGCATTCTTTGGAATGCTTTCTAAGCATGTAGATGGTATATGCCCTGATACAAATAACTTCTAAAAGATGATTTTTTTTTTTTTTCCTCCTCTTAAAATTCATGCTTGGAATAGTAGTCCAGGGAAATGTAGACGCTTCATTCTCTGATGCTGTATTTCACATAGCGGTATACTAGGAGTGGCTTTTGTTGTCGGTTGCTTGTTTTCTTATTTTAAATACTGAAAGAAACCTACTGTTCTTTTTCTTCTTTACATAAAACATGCTCTGTTTCCTTTGTATTTTTTTTGAATCGTGCTCTCAAATAGAAATACAGTTGGATTTGCATTAGTTGTCATTGAGGTGACTACTGGCAAGTTGCACTGGAATTCCCAAACAAAGGTCCTAAGTTTCTTGCCTAATGTCTCTTGAGAAGTGTTCCAGTATTGCTTTTATACAGTGTTGTAGTTTATCACTGTATTGAGATTTTAGTACAAACCCTTCATCGGTTTTGTGAGTGATGCTCTTTAACAATTTGGTTTATGCTGAGAAATGTGTCCAAAGTTGTCAGAATTATACATACCTCATTTCACATAGATTCTTTCTTCTTCAGATCAAAAGTAGACCAAATACAGGAAATTGTGACTGGAAATCCTACTGTTATTAAAATGGTGGTAAGTTTCAACCGTGGTGCTCGCGGTCAGAATGCCCTGAGGCAGATCCTGGCGCCAGTTGTGAAGGAAATCATCGACGACAGATCACTCAATATCAAAACTGATCCGGTGGATATTTACAAGTCTTGGGTTAACCAGATGGAGTCTCAGACTGGTGAGGCCAGGTATGGGGACTGTTACCACTAGGTTTTTCTAAACATTGCTTGTCAACTTTACACTGCTCAGTTAATAGTTCCAAACCATCCTTGGCTTCACTGCATGCATCTGTCCAACTGGTACTGGTTTTTCCATCTCCTCAAGACATCTTTCATCTGAGAGTTCTAAAGATCGTGTTCTGGCAGTGGTGCTGAGGGTATTGAAAGGGAATCTCATTAGGAGATGGAAAAAGAAATGCTCTTTGGTGTTTCCCTACGTTGACTTGATAATTAGCTATGAGATGCCCTCTAACCTAAAAGAAATCATGGTAAGAAAAAGTATTTGGGAATCAGTTCTGTGTTAGTCTCTGTTAATGTCATATATAGCCTGTGCAAACTTAGGTACTATTTGCAGGTCAACAAAACCTCTCTTGCTTGAGGAGAAGCACAACATTGCAGTTCTTCTAGTCCTAACGTCTTTCTAATTAATATCGGCCACTGAAGACAAGTCAACTGTGCTAGATGGTTTTGTGTCATTCTGGTTTCTTTTTCTTCCAGGGCATGTGATTTGCTAGAACTTGAGGTTTCTATTGTGGTGGTGGGTTTTTTTAACATATTCTTTAAAAACAAACAAACAAAGCCATACAGATGAGTGAGTTTCCCCATTCAAAGGAATCTGCAGTCATGTGTATTGCCGCACACCTGATTCAAAATTCTGGACATGTTAAAAGTGGAAGCAAAACTGTGTGTTCAGGACCTTCTCTTCACATGAGATTTAGGAGACACTCTTACAAATTACCTGCTTCATCTTTCTGTCTTCGCTGGAATACTATGCAGTGGTTTCAGCTGATAGAGGAAATGTAACTACTCATTTGGCACTGCTTCCCACCAACAGCATGTTGTATCGATTTTGTGAATACTGTTCTAGCTTTTGGCTTGTGTCCAAGCTTTTGTAATCTTCATGTTCAAATGCGTAGCTTGCTTTTTCACCAATTTGTTTGCAGCTTGAAGTACCTCTGCATCTCACATGGCACTTTTTTGCCTCGTGTGCATGCTGTAAAAAAGATACAATTTTGAGTTACCTGGGCCTTTTCTCCCAGTGGTCATTGCAAGGGAGAGTAGAGGAAGTAAAAGCAAGAAGTCTTCAGCTCTTAAAGTGCCTGAAAGGTTAATCGAAGGCAATGCACAGCTCTTGGCAGTGAAGTGAATATAACCTTGTTTCCATGTCGAGCTAGAAATTCTTGAAATACAGCTAGCTTGAGGAATACTCACCTTCATGTTTTTTACTTTTTCAAATAGCAAACTACCGTACGATGTTACACCTGAACAAGCTCTAAATCACGAAGAGGTGAGGACACGCCTGGATGCCTCAATCAGAAACATGAGGACAGTGACAGACAAATTCCTATCTGCCATTGTTAGCTCAGTGGACAAAATCCCGTGAGTCTGGTGTACTACGGTATTATCCCTGAGAAGTTGTTGGTGGGTTCATGCTTGCAGCAGTCTTACTTGCCCTTTTCTCTTTCTCAAAGTTATGGAATGCGTTTCATTGCCAAGGTACTGAAAGACTCCCTGCATGAGAAGTTTCCTGATGCTGGAGAGGATGAGCTTCTGAAGGTGAGGATATGAATACCTTTGTGAATAATTGTCAGCCAAATGGACTGTGGCAAGCACATCTCATTCTTCTCCTTTGTTGGGTGTATGTGTGGAGAGGAGTGCCTGTAAACCTATATAAAGCTTATTTATTTACTTCAACAGAAAACATTTCACATTTGGCTTTTAATTGTTAGCTTCATATACGTCACCTGAGACGTAAAACATTCTTCAGAAGGATGTATCCTGTTGCTTCTGCTTTACTTTTAATATCTTGGGCATTTGGTCCTTTAGATTTCTGGAGTTTGGAGTACTCTTGCTTCTAGAAAGTAAATCTTGCTTTTGCTGGTATGATCACAACCAGCTGCTCCTTTCTTAAAGAGACAGTGTGAAGTTTAAAAGACTGTATGCAAAATTCTAATATTCCTGATTCTCCTATCTGTAACACTCTAGAATATTTTGACAGCGACATGTAGAGAGCCACTTCCTGTGATGCTGAGTCAGTTTTGTATTTTGTGTTTCAGTAGGTTTGGAGAACTAAAAGGATCCTAATATAGGCACTCTTAGATGAGTATAGCTTTGGGGTTTTCATTGAAATTTCTTTGGTTTTATGGCTTTTGGTAATTGTGAAGGGCTTTACGTTCATGAATGCTCTGCTTGTTAAAACAGAGTTTGGCTCTTAGAATACCTGACAGCATCTCTTTAAACTTCTCTGCCTCTGCTTCATTACAAAATAATTACCAATCTGAATGCTGTTTTCTTCTCTCTTCTAGTTCTGTGCTTTCCCATTCTGAGACATCGATTCTTTCTATGCAGGTGAATTAATTTCTTCCATCTGTAAATTTAGATGCAAAACTGCGGTTTTCATTAAAACTCGTGGAAACAATGTAACTGTCCACATGAAAGTCAAAACTGCAGCTGCATGCAATGACTACTCCTAATTTTATTTTTTAGCAACAAAAGCTACCCATATAAGATACTGTACTTCTCCCCTCGCAAGTTTGAAAATTATTAATACAGTTCCTTTCACAGATGTGTTTTCTTATTACTGGTAGTAAACAGCTTTGACTGTTGTCATCCCACAACGTAATCTGTGAGAGTACAGCAGGGGCTTGCATGAAACAGCGGTCAAAGACTTGACCTCACTGAAAGTAGTTACTAATTTCTGGGGCTGCTCAGCAATGGCTAGATTTTTTTCCTCTCTGTTTTCAGCTGTTTGTTCAGACTCCGATCTCTTCCGTGCATTTAAGTCACATGGCAAACAGGTGAAGCCAAGATTCAGTGGTCTGGCCTCTGAAAATTTCTGTGACCCACCAGAAAATACTAAAGCATGCGGTGTGAGAACTATCGCTTTACACCAGTATATTGCATTAATTCATTTGAATTGCTGGAATTATTTTCGGCAAAATACCAAATACAGATTAGAAATATATTTGTGAGCATGTGGATAGTGTGACATCTTTATTTTTTTGTCGCCTTTAAGTTTATTGCTGCTCACATTTGATGAGGTAAATTGGATTTTGAAGTGTCAAATGCCATTCGTCTTCTGTACTTCTGATTTTCTTACCTCCAGACTAAATGGTTTCCGAGTTATTCTCATGAACTTTTAACTGGGGATCTGCGCCTGAAAATGTTGCTGGCTTATTGAAGAATTATTCTGAAAGAGAAAAGGGCTTTGGAGAAGGAGTGGAAAGTAGTTTCTTCAGCTTACCTCCTTGGTGTGCCATGCTTCCTCACCATTTTTGCTTTGTTGGAAATGGCAGCTGATTCTACACGCTTCTCTTGAGAATTAGTTCTTGTTCCGTATTGAAACTGCATTATTAGGTTTCTCTACACCATGATCATTCTACCCTCTGTTAGAGTAACTCAATTATATTTAGTTCTCTCTCCTGATAGATTGTCTCATGCTCATATGAGTAGTCGTTATATCTCTTGTCTGTACATTTTTATAAGTTACAATTTTAAATCTTTGTGCATAGAAATATCTGCTGCTTTATTTTCCTGTGACTAGTAGTGCTCAGTCTTCCCTCTTTGTGTTGGCCTCCTTTTGAGTCCTAATGATTTATTTATTATTTTTTTTTACACTGTAGATTCTTTGGGATAGCATGTGCTTGTATACAGCAGCACAGCAGAACCTTTATATTGGAAGGGGCCTCTGGTTTACAAGAAAAAAAATTGTCAAAGCACAGTCAGAGCAGTTTCGGTAAAATTCAGTTGAGTCCTGTACCATTGTTTCTTGATGTGTTTCTTCTCTAATCAACCTTTCCTAGATCGTTGGCAACTTACTCTATTATCGCTACATGAATCCAGCCATTGTTGCACCAGATGCGTTTGACATCATTGATCTTTCAGCTGGAGGTCAGCTGACCACGGATCAACGCAGAAACCTCGGTTCCATTGCAAAGATGTTGCAGCATGCTGCATCCAATAAAATGTTCATGGGAGACAATGCTCACCTAAGCATCATTAATGAATACCTATCGCAGTCGTACCAGAAATTCAGGTAGAAGACCGTAGCTAATTAGGTTGGGAAGTTTGACAGAAGGTAACACTGCAAGTGAAAAGGGATGATAATAAATTTTAAATACAATAAATTCTATCTCTGTCAAATATGCGGCTTGTTGAAAATAAAGAGATTCCACTTCAGACTGCTGTAAGCATCAAGTGACAATGACAGATAAAATGTACCTGGAATTTGTGAACAGTACACTGTATGGTATTGAGATTGCGAAGTCAAATATTTTGACTTGGAAGTTTCCAGAATAAGGGTTCCTTCTGCGTATGTTTCTTGTGATAATTTGGATGTGGGTTACTAGTGTGGACACACATTCATGTGTCTCCTATGAACCCTGGCTCCATGTGAAAAGCCAGTGCTGCTCAGGAGTAAAGCAGGCTGACCATGTAGCTGTTTGTATAGTTGAAGTAAGCTTTTGTTCAAGAATCGTCGTCTTACACCTCTTGTGTTTTGAAAGAAAGAAAATGAGAGATTGCTTGGAGCAAGGGATGTCACTGCAGTGGAGGCAGGAGGATGCATGAACAATGTCACTGGAGACCAGTCCTGTGAATACTGCAAATGAGCTAATGTCAACACGGCCAATATCAATAATTGAATTTACTAGCTTACTTCTGATGCGTTAAACTAAAGCTGATGAACTGTAGTATGCCGTAATGTACCGTAGTTTAAAGAAGAGATACTACATTTGGGATTGTCATGGGGGGTTAGTGCTCTTGATACATCACATGACTTTCAGAGTCATACTAATTCTTCTTTTCTCCTCCTTTTTTTCTGAAGACGTTTTTTTCAGGCTGCCTGTGAGGTTCCTGAATTGCAGGATAAATTTAATATTGATGAATATTCTGACTTAGTGACTCTCACTAAACCAGTTATTTATATTTCTATTGGTGAAATCATCAATACACACACTGTAAGTATACATCGGTCACAGTTATTCCTTATAAGCAGTGCTTACAAAGAAAATGCTGCCTCTGACTGAAACGCTGAGTTACTGGATACGAGGCTGAAAGTTGTCTTTTGATTGTCATGTGCAAGAGCTTGTTGGTTTATTGAATTAAGTAATTTGCTTGTGGCTTCTCTGAGTTTCTTTCTAAAGTATGTGATAATGGCACAGCTTTGAATGTTGATATTGCTGCTTTGGAGTTCAGTGAAATAAGATCTTTTTCTAAAAGATACCAGCTCAAAGTAATGTAATTTTACTGTTTAGAAAAGAATGTACAATTAACAATGTAAATGTTCTTTCTGTTCATCTAGTTGCTCTTAGACCATCAAGATGCAATTGCTCCTGAGCACAATGATCCAATTCATGAGCTGCTGGATGATCTCGGAGAGGTTCCTACAATTGAGTCCTTAATAGGTGGTCTAGTTTATTGTCCTTAAGAAATATATGATAGTAACTTAAATGATTTGAAGTGCAGTAAAGAAACTATCTAAGGCATCATCACAGGTTGTATGGGAGGACATGCTCTAAAAAGCAGCAGCAGATCTGTTCCAGTGTATTCTCTCTAACTGCAGAATTTGTTACCTTGAAAAAAACAGGGGTTCTTTCTCTTCTCCCTACCCCCCCTTACCTCACCCCACTCCAGAAGTCTCTAGAAAACAGAGGGATATTTTGACAATTTTTCTTCCTTCCATTACAGTGGAGCCATTTCTGTGTGTGTGCGCACAAAGTTCTGTCCTCCGTTCTGGTGATCTGTATGCTTTCCTTTCAGAGGGTGCTAATAAGCATATTAAATCACGTGTCCCTATAGAGATCTTTGGCATATGGACAAATGGCTTTTTTCCCTCCTTAACAGTTTTTTCTGTAAATTAAGAATTTTACCTTCTTTCTTCTGGCTGGGGGAGGAAGGAACTGGCTTTACTAATTTGTGAAAGTTTTCTAAAAATCCAAGTCATAGTTCACTGCTTCAGGATGTAACAAACACTGGGAAGTTGCACAAGCCTCTTTCCTACCATGGGTTCTATGTTGCAGCTGTTTGAAGTGTGAAATCTAGTTCCTGGTGGTGGGCAAAAGGACACAACTTTTAGAGAGGATACTTTCATAGCAAAATGCTTATTTTGAAGTCACTTGATAAGAAAGATTGGAACCTTTTAAAGGAATGATTACTAGCACGTTTTCTTCTGAGCACTGGCAAAGAACAGAAGTGTTATCTAAGCAAACTTAAACCTTGAGTTTAGCTAGAACTTACCCTCCTTCCCCATTTCATTTCTCCTGTGTGCATTGCATCATTGTGGCTAATATGTCAGAGTTTAATCTTTCTGCAGCCCTTTAAAAAAGGGAGATGGGAGGGGAAGTATCCTAACAACTGTTCTAATGAAAGTTCAGACATAGTTAGAGTGAGAAAATTCCTTTTTGAGAGGATAGCTTACTTTGTTTAATAGAAGATTACAAGCTTGGTTGCCAACAAGGGCTTTGCTCTTTGCTTGGCAAATCCATTCTCATGAGGACGCGGACATGGAGGCATGGTCATATTCTTATTTATAAAGTATTTTTTGGCAGGTCAGCTACTCTTTTCAGTTGAGAGTGAGATTCTGAGGTAGCGTGAAATACACATACTTCTTTAAGGCATATAGATTTTGTGGTGCCTTTCTAGCCTGTGCATTCTCAGTTTTGTGAAGAAAAAGTATGTAACGTATTCAAGATGATGTTTTAAAAAGCTATTTTTGGCTTTTCAAGCGTCCTTTTGATAGTAAGGAAACTAGTTTTTCTGTGGTCTCTGTTAGGTAGGGAAAAATTACAAAGCTCTAGCAGTTAAGAACATAAATAATACAATTTAATCTAAAAACTCTTTCTGCTTGGCAGGAGAAGGGTCTGGCAATGTTAATGACCCCAACAGGGAAATGCTAGCAAAGACTGAGGTTTCTCTCACACTCACTAATAAGTTTGACGTTCCTGGTGATGAGAATGCAGAGATGGATGCAAGGACGATTCTTTTGAAGTAAGTGAGGAATATCTACCTGGTATATTTCTCGAGAGAATGAGGAACCTGAATTTTCTCAGTTAATCTGCATGTGAAAGTAAGAGAATTGAAATGCAATTTAAACAAACATGGGACTTAATCCAAATGCAGGTTGTAGCTATGTCCTTTCAATGCTGCAGCTGTTAAATTTGTTCCTATTAGTTCTTTATCACTGTTGAATTTGTCATTCTTTAAAAGTCTATCTTGCGTGATTTTGGAGGGGAAAACTACCAGAAAAGAAAACTTTCCAGATGTGAGCGAGTGTGACAGCAGCAGTTGGATTTGCCTGCATGTGAATAATTTCTAAAGATCATATTAAATAATCTGTAGCATTCATCACAATGGAGTTTTAACTCTGAAGTCTATTAATGTAAAATTTAGATGAATCAATGCTGGCCTATATAATGGCCTGTGCAAGTGTTTTCAATAGAATACATGTGACACATGGAAATTTTAAGGGTAACTAAATGTCTAGTATATGTGAGTAATACTCTGTAGCTAAGTTTATTAGTTCTGCAGAATTAGCTTCTTTACACAGCTTTTGAGTGGATTATGTCTGTATCCTGTTAGTGAAGTGGGAGATTATGGTAATTTGTGATAATCTCCCTGTAGCTTTCCCTTGTCTATGGGAAATATCTCTTTAGGATATTTTTGCTGTTGCTGCTCTCCTCTTCTGGTTTATGATACGATCCCCTTCTCTCTGTGCTCGCTGTCTCCCAAACCTGATTCTTAATAGGTTAAGACTATTAGCATTTTTGGGAAATAGAGGTGTTACTAGCCTGACAGAAGAAGAGCAATGACTGTCAGGGATTTAATCATTGCCAGACTCTTAATTACAGAGGACTTAGTACTAATGTTAACTCTTTGCCAGTTTTAAGCAAATCCCTGTTGCTGAGATATATAGAGTAGCTACCTGACATTCAGATGCATATATACCCTCTCTGATGCATTCAGACACTGAGAATTCTTCAAGTCAGCTTACACTTGGCCTAGATGGGTCAGTGATCTCCCAGAAGAAAGTCTTGTCTCCATAAATAACTTTAAATTAACTGGGCTTCTCAAAACATACATCAATTATTCCCCTACCTGCCAGAGGAAGGTGACACTGATTTCAAAACTAAAGGCTTACCAGATGTGCTGGTAGTCATAAAAGTTGTGGATGATGAGGAAAGTGTGTGTGTGTGATGTGCTTTGTGTGATGTCAGAAATAATTCTAGCCTGACTGCACAGTACTGAAGGTGCTATTTGGTTTCATCATTTGGCTCCAGGACAGAATTGCCTTAGAGTGGGCGCTAGCTGTGATTAAATTGCAGTTGAGATTAAGGAAGGACTCTGTCACCAGATTGGAGTCAGGGATCTACTTTGGCTCAGTTGCCATACACATAAGAAAATAGTCCTGTAGAGTTTTTTGATACCTGTTACAAAACACTGAAGTGCACTTATGGATGGATAATAATATTGCAGAGTTTTTCTGGCTGCACAAATTCACTGTTGCTGCTACCTGCTTTACCTTTCACCTTGGAATTTCAGCTTCTATGGTCTACATGGCAGTACTGGGACTGTCTTGGAAAATACAGGGTAATGTCCTTCCCATTTGAGGAGGTACTGGGGAGCAAATGCTATCTACTATGTAGATGAACCTTCCAGGGAACCAGTTTCTGATAGCACACTGTCAAAAAAAGTGAAGTGCTTTGCAGGGTTCTGGTCTAGTCTACTCTGTGACTACCTAACCACGCATCAAGTGATAATCTGACTTTAGGTAAATCAGTAACATTGGTATTATTGCAGAGTAGAACAGTATTGAAGACCTTTCAGTATAAAGTTTTTACTCGTATTCTCCTTGATTTCTTTGCAGCACAAAACGTTTAATTGTTGACGTAATCCGCTTCCAACCAGGGGAGACGCTGACTGAAATCTTGGAAACTCCAGCTACCTCAGAGCAAGTACGAAATTGTTTACTTGCGTTATTTTTAGACAGGGAAATTGTCATCTATCTAGGTATATGTGGGTGTATTTGGGAATCTGCATTTGTGTATTGCAGTGAAGCTGTCTCCACTGATGTTGAAGTAGTGTGCAATAATAATAAGGAGAGAGTATAGTGGAAATAAATAGCGTGTGTGAATCTTGCTCCTCTGGTAGTTGCTAGAAACTACCTTAGAAGACCGTTTTGAATGGCAGATAGTCTTCTACTGGCTCCTGTACATGGAATGTGTTCGTCAATCATGGATTTGTTAGAGACAGTACAGGAATGATGAAACAAAACTCTTTATCCCATGTTATGCCAGAGGTCAGACAGTCTGGTTTTGGTTCTTTGTCACCTTAAAATTGCTCTGCTTATGAATTTGTACTTTTTTTGTTTTATCCTTCTAGGAAGCAGAGCATCAAAGAGCTATGCAAAAACGGGCCATTCGTGATGCTAAAACTCCTGATAAGATGAAAAAATCTGTGTCTGTAAAGGAAGATGGCAACTTAAATCTTCAAGAAAAAAAAGATAAAATCAAAACAGGTCTGAAGAAGCTGACAGAACTGGGGACAGTGAATGCAAAAAATAAATACCAGGAACTAATCAATGACATCGCAAAGGTGTGCCAATCGGTGGTTTTCTAGTAACGATAATGGAGTTTTCCCAGCTTGCAGTGTTGTGAAACTGGCATGAGTTTTCAGGAGGAGTAAGTTTTGTAGTAGCTAATTTACAGATGCAAAGCCTACATTTTGCTGCGGCATTTCCACCTCTTGGCATCTGGGAAGTCCTTTATTCTTATAGGACACTTGTGTTTTCTCAAATGACTGCATTGCCATTATCTCAGGCACTTTAAGGAAAAGCATTAGAGCTTGGAGGGGAAGTCCTGATCTTTTTTTCTGCTTCTTTTCACTAATTTAAGTAGTGCCTCTACCAGCTTAATCACATAAGGAATTTTTGCCCATGACTGAAGGACATCCTAACCGTTATTTTTATTTAAATGTACCCATTAAAGAATACCTAAACGATAAAGGGGCGAGCTGAGAAAAACTTGCAGAAGTGATCTAATACTGTTGTACATTGCTACAGTGACAATGTATTTTATATCACAGGCTTATGTGGTATTTTTTGGTCAGGTATTAAAGTAATGTATGCTTAAAGATGGATGACTGACAAAGAAAGATAAGGAAGTCTGTGTGCTGCTGTGGTTATAGTGCTTGATTTGTAAGATACTTTTTCTACCCAGTGGTAGCAAAAATTGCTGCCTTCCTTTAGGTCATGTTCTGTCGGTGCCCACTCTAGTCACTGCAACTAGGACTGCATTGAAGTTTGAGAAAGCAACAAGTGGTTCAAATTAACTGCTGTTGTAGAGTTGGTTAGTTCCAGAAATAGTCAACACAGAGAAGAAGTGCCGATACTTGAACTGGGGCAAGTGCAACTGAGGGCTTCAGCTTGTAGCATGAAGCCAGAGGTCCCTTCCAATCCCTAACATCCTGTGATTCTGTGAAGACTAAGCAAAATCAAACATTGTGTTTCAAATGCTCCGTGCTCTGGGCTTGAGCAACTGGAGAGCTCAAATGGCTGTTAAGTCTCTGCCTGTCTTTCTCTGTGATGTAGGATATCCGAAATCAGCGTAGATACCGTCAGAGGAGAAAGGCGGAGCTGGTGAAGCTGCAGCAGACATACAGTGCCTTGAACTCCAAAGCTACTTTTTATGGGGAACAAGTGGATTATTACAAAAGCTACATCAAAACCTGCTTGGATAACCTGGCCAGCAAGGGCAAGTAAGTATCTCAGAACCACAGTGTGGCCCTAGAAGTGCTGCTTACAGAAGGCACTTGTAGGTTGTTGCTAAGAATAATCATAATGCCATCTGCTGCAAGCTCTTTTCTGCAGCGATAGTTCTAGGAAATGGATCTCAGCAGAGATGGGGAAAATACAGGGAGAGGGCAGTGTGCTGAATAGGATCAAAAAGACATACTTCAAAGAATTTTGGTCCCAGAGTGTAGAGAGTCCAGTGGGAATGAAGCAGGTTGTCCGGATACTGTACATGGTGCTCAGTCAGTCTGTCCTGTCATCCTTTCTAGGAGCAGAGAATGAAAATAATACAGTTACCTACAAGGAAAGCATTGATCACGAATTGTACTCTTTTATCCCAAATGGAGTCAGTTGTTAGTAGTACAAGACGATTCAGATTTTCCTGAAAAAAAAAGTCTTCCTCCCCAGTGAGATGCAGGAAGAGCAACTGTCAGTGAAAACTGAGGCAAGAAAGTTGCCAAGTAATCTCAGCCTTCTCCATGTCAGTTGTCACCAGATCTCCTTTTGCCTAGTGATAGGTGGTACTATTTTCTATGAAGTACCATGTGGTTATGGGTTTGGGGTTGTTTGGTTTTTGGTTTGGTTTTTTTTGGGGGGGCAGGAGGGGAGGGGAAGGGATGTTTGTTGCTTTGTTGTTTGTTTTTTTTTATTTTTCCTCTTCTCCTGCAGCAGAAGAACTATTGGTAAATAGTAGAAAACGAAAGGTCTGATCTGAGCTATAAGTGCTTTCTAGATAAAGTCACTAATAGAAATACATCATCTATCAGCTGCATTAGTCACAGTTAATTAGCTATACTGGTTCCATCCCATCATCCGAATAGGATTAAATTTTTGCTGTCCAAAATCTCTTATTTGACAGATCATCTTGCTTGGATTGGTGTTTTTTTGCAGAGTCTCTAAGAAACCTCGGGAGATGAAAGGCAAAAACACTAAAAAGATTTCTCTAAAATATACAGCAGCTCGACTTCATGAGAAGGGAGTGCTTTTAGAGATTGAGGACCTGCAAGGTAACCAGTGAGTATCTCTTTAAAACTCTTTAGAGCTAAATAACCTTCTGAGAGGAAGAGGAAAACAGGTATGTTGAATTCTTGACTCTTTTCTCTTTGACCTAGTCTAGGTGTTGGCAATTGAGGAACGGAAGCTCTGAGATTTGTTTGAGATTGTGACTGATTGTCTTGTGGATTTGTTCTTGGAATTTAGCATTGTTGGTAGACTTAGCTATTAAAGCTGAAGAAATTGTTTTGGTGACGTAGGCTGGTATCCCTAGGGCCAAGAAACCTTCCATAGTGATCGCTTTCCAGTTCTCTTTTTTTTCTGGTAGGAGCAAAGCAGGTCTTTGATTGAAAAGTATAACAGGATTTAAACATGACATCCTCTTCCCACCCCCCCTTCCCTGTCACCTGTACTGTCATGGAAGGATACCTTCTTGGGTGAATTGCTCCTATAGTTAGTAGCTCTCACTGTTGAAAAATCTACTTAATGCTAGCTTGAGTTTCTCCAGCTGCAGTTTACTAGCCTTGAGAAGTTGGTGTATCTTCTGTGGAATACAGAGAAGTTGCCTGTTACTAGGATGTTTTTCAACCCGGAATCATATTTTGTATTTTGTGCACTAAATGAGGTGTGGATGTGCAGCACTATAGTAGACTATTTAGACTGCACAGGCTAAACTACCAGATTTCCTACTATGCTAGTGTGAAGGTCTGATCTACTGTATATAGGATCTGTTAGGCTTCCATTCATTGTTGTAAGTGTCTGGTCAGCCTTTACGGTTACATTTCAAATGGGGATATAGAATAAAAAGTTAAGAATAGAATTCCTAGGAATTTATCTTCAGATTTCATCTTGTGTATTCTCTCCCTGTTTCAGTAGGAATTACGTGTTCAGTAATGAGCTGGTTTTTCATTTCTCAAATTTCATAGGTTTAAAAACGTGATATTTGAAATCAGTCCAACAGAAGAAGTAGGAGATTTTGAGGTAAAAGCAAAATTCATGGGAGTACAGATGGAAACCTTTATGTTACATTATCAGGTAAGAACTGTCCTATTTAAAGGTGGCATGTAAGTTCCACTTGCCAGGCTCTTAATCAAAATAATAATGACATGTTTTCTGTCTGAACAATCTGAAAAACACTCTCAAAAGTGGGGGGTTTTTTTTTTACAGAATTTTTTTTTACAGAAAGCAGCAGAAATAACTTTATGATTGTTTACTCCAGCGTCACCCTGGCTGGACAGCTGCAGGAGACAGATTTTGATTTTGGAACCCACACAGTGTTTCCCTGCAGTAACATTACGTGAATGCTTTCTCCAATACCTATTGTTCAAGAGTGGGCTTGCTGAAAGAAATTCATTGCAGAGATAAATTAGTGCAGGGAGTCATATTGCTCTGTCAGGTGCATTGTTGACAAGAGCAAAGTGTAACTAGAAATACTGCCTACATTAACGCCAATTCTTTCTCTGCCCTAGATTGCAGTACTCTAAACTCATCTCAGTGAGGTGGTTTAGAGACTATGTACACGATGCCGATTCAGTCTGTCAGGCGTTAATGTAGGCCAGTACTCTAAACCACCTCACTGAGACCTGTGGCAACTAAAATTTTTAGAAAGTGGTGCTGTGGAGTGTTGTGATGTTTTATGGGTACATAATATAATTAGGCATATAGGAGAGCCTTTCTAAACTTTACAACACCTTTACGGCTACTGTGCAAATGAAAAGCATGGAGATGGCTAGATCTGAAACCTTGCTTTCTTAGAATGGTCTTCTATTTCTGCCATCCTTCGTAGTTTTTGCTTTTTAATAAACACAGATTAAAAAAATTAAAATCTTAAATGCCTTAGAGTGGTTTTATTTTTCATGCAGTATGAGCAGATCTTTAATGAGTCTCTTGTTTTTCTATCTCACACCATGTACTTTGTGATAGATATTCCTCAAAAACCTACTATATCACAGGATCTTATATATTCTCTATAAGCTCTTGAGGATTCCTCACTCATAAAGGTATTCTCTTTGGCAGGATCTTTTGCAGCTGCAGTATGAAGGTGTTGCAGTCATGAAGTTGTTTGACAGAGCAAAAGTGAATGTCAACCTTCTGATCTTTCTTCTGAATAAGAAATTTTATGGGAAGTAACTGACCTCTGCCAGCAAGTCTGTGAAAGGGGAGATGAATAGAAACCTGCATATGCGACTTACAATGACGTAGCTATGTATCAGTATATATGTCCATGCTGTGCTAAAATATATCAAATGTATCATGAAGGAGGACTAGGAACCTCTTGTGAATTGACAACCCTGATTGAGTCTGCAGGGAATTGGTTTCTTATTTATGATCTTTATCTTCAGCTTGGAAGGTCCCCTGAAATGCGGTTAGTTTAGAGTATTTTTACATGGCACCCATGATTAAACTAATATTAGAGTATATGTAGGGCATCTGGATGCTTTATTTGCCTAATTGTGCACTTTGTGAGGCTTGAATTCTTGTTGCCTATGCGAAGAGAAAGCCAGCACTGCACAGCGCTCCGTTTGCCTCTTCCCGAGAGCAAAAAACAGTTGGGGATTGTATTCGGACTCCAATTATTCTCTAACAAAAATGACCAAAATAAAAAATGGTCAAGGTCTAGGTTACCAGTTTGTTGGCGAGCTTGTGGCAGTGGCAGCAATGGCCAGTTCCCAAAATAGAACTGCTATGATCTGGGGAATCAGTAAGCATCATAAATGGTTGCTGAAGTATTTGTGATTATGTACTATAGCCACATAAAGCAGGTTTACTGTGTCATTTTTCTTGATTTGTTTCTGTTTGTCACAGTGTAATAATTTACAGATGGCCCTTTAAGTAGAGGGACTGTGGAATGTATTTACTAGGGCTTACAGATGAAAAGAAGCTTTTTGGGAAAGGGTATGGAAACTTAAAAACTTTCTTGAGATATGATAATTTTTAATATTGCTTGCAAAGCATTTGAAATGTAAAAATAGCTTTTTTCCCAGTTTAGAGCAATGTTATATATATATATCTATATCTATATATCTGATGCAATAAATGTTAGGCTCTACCTGCAGAACTGTCACAGGAAGAAGACTGTCTTAAATAGGTTAGTTTTTAAAAAGTTAACTTTTTCTATACTGAAATTCCCATTTTGTTTTTGTTTTGGTTTATGTTTTGTTTTTGTTTTGGTTTATGGTTGGTTGTGGTGGAGTTCTTTTGGATTTGTTTTTGGTTTTTTTACCATGGTAGTGGTGTTGGCTGTTCGGCTATATCCAATAAAAATGCAGGGACTCTTTTAAAAAAAAAAAAAATCTGACCTTTAAATTCATTGATTACTCCAGCACTCCCTCCAGTTTTTTTCTTAACATTTTTATTTTTTAAAAAGGGACATATCTCTTAATTGCAAGTTTCAATTTATTCATAGGTCACTTGTGTTATTCATGCAGATTACTGAGTTTAATTGAACTGCTTTATCTCCGATCTACACTGAGCTAGTTATTTCAGCTTAGATTTTTTTTTTTTTTCATTAAAGATATTTGTAGTATTTGGAATGGCTTCATCCCTGAGGATAATTTTTCTGCAGTCCTCCTGGAAGCAAATATTTATTTCAGCCTGCTGATGTGTAGACTGTATTTAAGCATATTTTAATGTTGTTGCATGCAGGGTCCAACCCAATAACAAAAAATTACTTACCAAACTAAAGAAAAATTACTTACCAAACTAAAAAATTACTTACCCAAAAAAAAATCTTTATGGTCCAGGTCATCTGAAATAGAAATACCTCAGAACTGGATTTCCACTGAAATCTGACGAAGAGGTCTGAAAAAGGATAAAGGTCTTGCTTTTTTTGTGTGTGTTTGCTTTTTAATTTTTTTTTGTTGGTTTTAGTTGCTTTTTTTTTCCCCTGCCTTGGAATTTGCTATGCTGTAGAAGGATTTAAATTAATTCCTTTGATTTGGGGGTGATGAGAATAATGGTAGAATATTAGAAAATGATGGTTAGGAAAATGCAGCTGTACTCTGCCAACTCTTGAGGCACAGGGATTGATCATCCTCCCCTTTTTACTTTTTTCCTTTTAAAAAAAAATAAATAAAAGGAATACTTTTAGTGCTTTTTAATGTCTACCAAATAAATTTCAACTATAACGCAGCTGGCAATCAGGTACAAGGTAATGAGGCGTTAAGAGGCCTGTGTAGGTACCCATGGGGAAAGCATCCTTACTGTGTGATTTACAATAATTCCCTTGTTGCCTACACTTACTGAAAAAACAGGGTTTTGGCAAAAAATAAAAATTAAAAAAAAAAAAAAACACAACAAAAAAAAATAAAAAACCCCCCAAAACCCCAACAAATCAGTTCTTTGAAAATAATCTTAAAAATGGGAGTCTATTCATTGTAGCTGAGCAACAGTATGGAACTGTGGAGGGTTGTTTGTTTTTTTTTTTAATGGAAAAGTTTTATTAAAAGATCCAATCTCAGCACTTAATTGTACATATTTTATAACTTACTGATGGTTTAGCTTTGCTTACTCCATTACACCACTGTATTTACTGTTGGAGTAGCTACAAGTACAAGGTGTGTCTTCTTTCTTTCTCGGTAAAGTTTCCTTTTGTAGTTCTTGCCTAAGTAAAAAGTCATTTGTCCCTACGGGTGTTGTGTGTGCGAACTGGTGACTGCTGGCAGCAGCCATGAATGGCTTTAATGAAGTGATTTATGGATATAGTAGATTAA
>NW_010303203.1:0-13841 GCF_000700745.2 Antrostomus carolinensis
TTGGAAGGGATCTCTGGAGGTCATCTGGTCCCCCAATCCTCTTCTCAGAGCAGATTCAACTGTTAAGTTGGATCCAACTTCAAGGTTGCTTCAGCTCAAGTCTGTGACCCAGTGGGGACTTGTGATGGCTAACAGCAGAAATGAACCATCGCCACTTGCAAACATCCAGAAGGCCAGAAAGACAGCAGCAGTACCTTCCTTCATGTTAAACCTGGAGCGATGCTTGGGAGTCCAGATCTGAGCTGACTCTTGTCACATCAACAGAAAGGACTGTATTTGTTGTACAGAGTCCCAAATCAAGTCCCAAATCCCCTCAGAGGCTGTATCTCATGGATTTAAATGATGCTGAGGAGGTAAATCAACAAGTTGCCTACAGTAGTACACACAAAGTGTGGCTGAAGTGACTCAGCCAAGACAGGAGGTTGTATCATGCATGGGGTTAGGGAACGGAGAAGAATAGCAGTAAATCTATAACAAAAATAGAATTTTCTTCTTCTGTTTTACTTGAGGGGAAAAGACTTCAGAAGTAAATAGGAAATGATTCAGAAGGTACATTTATCTCACTGGTGAGCTGAATACATAAACACCAAAGACCAGCGTTAAACAGCATGAGAAATGGAGAAAGTCAATAACGAAACAAAAAACGACCAAGCTAACGAACAATGAAGGGCCTTTCAGGGGGGAGAATGTGTCCTGACTATTGATTTTGAAACTGCAGGTAGTGAGTGGTTGGAGGCTGGGAAGAAGTGGACAGTGGAAATGTCAGATATGAATCTGTGATGTGGGAAATCAGTTAGAATAATAATGTTGCTGTGCACTTACTAAGATGCTCAGCTGCAAGCACCTATACAGCTGTGATTTCATAAACTTCACCGTGTTTTGGTGCTGTTGTCACCATTTTTTGAGTGGACTCACTGAGGCAGAAGAAAGCAAATACGATTTAATTTTAGGTTCACATGTTGGATCAGTTTAAAGAAATTTCCTCAAGTGCTGCGTAACCATCTATCCATTATAAACTGTGTCCTCTGGGATGTCTCAGATTAGGCAGCTCAATCTCATGTATCAACCAGACTAGACTAGATTAGACTAGATTATGTCAGTTGGAAGGAACCTACAATGATCATTGAGTCCAACTGCTTGACCAACTCAGGCCTGACCAGAAGTTAAAGCATGTTATTTTGGTCATTGTCCAAATGCCTCTTAAACACTGATAGGCTTGGGGTATTGACCACCTCTCTAGGAAACCTGGTCCAGTGTTTGACCACCAGTTGTTTGGTAAAGAAATACTTCCTCATGTCCAGCCTAAACCTTCTCTGGCATAGCTTTGAACCATTCCCATGTGTTCTGTTCCTGGATCCCAGGGAGAAGAGATCAGCACCTCCCTCTCCATGTGCCCTCCCCAGGAAGCTGCAGAGAGCAATGAGATTGCCCTCAGCCTCCTCTTCTCCAAACTAGACAAGCCCAAAGTCCTCAGCTGCTCCTCACAGGACATGCCTTCCAGCCCCATCACCAGCTTTGTTGCTCTCCTCTGGAAGCATTCAAGGACCTTCACATCCTTCTTAAATGGTGGGATCCAGAACAGCATACAGAACTCAACGTGAGGCCACATCAACGCTGAATACAGCAGGACAATCCCCTCTCTTGACTGGCTGGTCATGCTGTGTTTGATGCCCCCAGGATGGGGTTTGCCCTCTGGGCTACTAGGGCATGCTGCTGGCTCCTCTTGAGCCTGCTGCCACCCAACACCCCCAGATCCCTTTCTGCACGGTTGCTCTCCAGTCACTCCTCTCCCAGTTTATACTTGTGCCTGGCCCTACTCCATCCTTGGTGCAGAATCCGGCATCTGTTCTTGTTAAATTCCATCCCATTAATCACAGCCCAATGCTCCAGTCTTGGCCAGAGAGATGAAACATTGCAATAACTGCAAACTGAGAACATCCCTATTTATGTAGGGACTCCTAACACTCAAAACCTTCCTTTCTTTATAGAAATTCCTTCAGATGAGGAAGTCTGACAAAGACTTGGCAGCTGATGTATTATAGAGAAGAAAATCTGAAACTGGAGGCAAAACCCAAGTTATGTGCTTGTAACCATCCGTGTTTTTTGCTAAGCACAGAGAAGAGGTTGTTGGAGTCACCTGTGCCTCGGCAGGTGACGTTGTCACAGGGAGTGCCTTTAACACTCTGAATTCGTGTTGGCAGGCTCCAAGCGGCTGCGGCCAGCCAGGGGAACCAGGAGAAGGGTTTTTTTCACAGTTCTGCAAGAGGCAATCAAAAATTCCAGGCTACCCTGGGGGAGGTCAGCTGCAAGCACTGGGTGTCAGCAGGTGGAGGAGCTGGTGGTGTGGGTGGGGAGCTCGCTTTATACTCCCCAACCTGGCAAGAGGCAAACAAAAGCCTCGGGAAATCCCAGCAGTTTATACAGCTCCGGTGATTGCAAGGAGCCACTCGTGAGGCTCAGCAACTTTTGGTGACCCACCTGGGCAGGCAGAGGCAAACGTGGTCAAGCCGAGGAGCCCAGGAGGTAGGAGTGAAGTTGAACTCTGCAATCTCTCTCCCAAGACGCCTGACGAAGGCAGACGCGGGACTGCCAGAGACGCGTGAGTCATAGCAACCTCCGAAAGGGAAAAGGTGAGCTGAAGGGAGGATAGCGTGTTCATACCTTGGGATCAGAGGCATGTTGGGATCAGTCCCTGCTCTAGAGTTCTGTTAAAGGAACCCCTTTTACAGGAGCACTTGGAAAGTCCTCTGTAGTCAATACCATCTCCAGCATGATCTTACTGTCTTTATTATTTGCCCATGTCAATACGGTGCTGCTATCTCCACCCCGAAAGTTAAGACAGAATAATTGTGCACTATATTTTTAAAAGCAGGCTCCATCTCCAAATCCATTAGATATCTCTTAAAGCTTTAGACAGTGTTTTGTATCCTAAAACTTATAGGCTGTGTATAAAATAAGTATTTCATGAGTAGTGTGCAGCTGGTATAATGGATTATGTCTAATATAGAAAATATATTATGTCTAATATAGAAAAGCTCAATCTCTTCATGTGAGGAAAGATAGAAAACTAGGTAATATACAGATTTCCAGAAGGAGAAAGAAATGTGTTTCTTGCCCACAAAAAGAGTGTTCAGCACAGTTAGGATGGTTACACATGGTTAGGATGATTTGTCAATGTGGAAGTTCAACGTTGTACTTGCATGAGATTTACTAAAATGTTCCTACACACAGTAGGCATAGAAAGTAAAAATAAGTGCATCTATACACTCACTGGGAACAAATAATTGTTTCTTTTCTAGCAAGAAAGCATGAAGAAAAATAAGAGGAATAAATGCTTTTTTAACCTTTGCAGAAGAGCTGTTTCATTCTAATTTCCCACCCGTTGCAAGGTCGTGTGTTGGTTCACCAGCATCAAAAGCATTGGAAAAAACAAACAAAAAAAATCAGACTTGTTGTTAGTCTCCTAATAGGTAAGTTCCAAGTTTTAATCAATTTTGGAAGAAGGGCACTCTCAAAAGATCATCCCAGGGATTTTGACCCCAGGCTAGCGATAAGCTTACAGAAATCTGTAAAGATCATGTTAGGTTTTTAAAAGTTTGGTTTGCCACCTGTAACTGTTAATTCACTATTAATCCAGCACTTCCATTGCTGCATTTCTCTCTTCTGCATGTTCATCAAGGGAGGCTGCCTGTGCCCAAATGGTTTAATTTGAAAACAGTTGTGCTTGTGCTCGTTAAATGTTCACAAACTATGTTTCTGGAGATTGCTTTGTGACCATGCCATGCCCTTCTGGCTTACAAGTTCTTCAGTGTTCCTGCTTCGTTACAGTCATGACGCAGATGATAACTGAGGTTGTCAGGGAAGTTCAGAATATCAAACATGCATTCCAAAAGCATTTTAGTTAATTGTTCCCCCCTCCCTCCTATTTTCTGTTATGGAAATAGAGGATTTTCCTTGGCCTTATGAAACATCTGTGACAGATGCACAAGCTGCCCGTGTGCCCTTTCCTGTGTCACTCACCTGTGGGAGCAGCTCTGCGCTGGTGGTCTGATGGCCGGACTAGGAGCAGGTGGGTCGAGCTCTCCACCGTGCTCTGAAGATTGGTCAATGACAGCTTCACGAGATGGGTCTTCTTCATCTGACTGACTCAGGAATTCTGTTAAGATGAATCGAGATATGGTATCAGACTTAATTCAGAACTACAATTAAGTTGCCAATTGTTTGCCTTAGGTGTCAATAAGGACAAGGGTGTCCTCTCTTTGATCAAATCAAATGGAAAACCATACGCTTATATAGCTTTCACCCTTGACTTTTCCACTTGAAAAGGAGGCCAAGTAGCTAACAACCAGCAACAATAACATGTCCATGTCCAAGAGTTTTTGGAAGGGAAGGCGTAAGTGTGTGTTGGCTTTAGTTAGCAAGGAGGAAACGCCTTCTTGAAACTGTCAACTACAGAAGGTCTAGCTGACTGCCAAAGGCTGCTGCACGTGAGTATTTCACTGCTGCCATCGGATCAGTGTCTTACCAGTTGGACTGTTCCCCCACGAAGATATGTGTGACTCCTTCCTTTAAAAAATAAAGACTTTCCTTAGCTTTGTTTCAAAATAGTTTGGTTCGAAATCACGGCCTGAAGTCTTTAAGTAGGTGAAGGTGGAGCCTCCAATTCCCAAGTTCTAGTCTGAGTCCTTTGGAGAAGGAAATTCTTTGAAAAAACCCGAACCACTTAAAAATCTAGAGGAGGAACTGCATATTCTGGGTGTGAGACTTAAAAGAAATAAATAAATCAAGCCCCAGGCAAGCAGAGTTTGGATTAAGGAAAAAAAAAATCCTGTTACAGATAAAGACTTTAAAAGATTTTTCTCAAAATCGCAATACCCTTTTGCATTTTTTCTTCTTTAATCCTGTTTTTCTCCCCTTGTTCTCTGCCTTCCTGGATCCTGTAGAAGCTCATCTGCACGATACCCATGGCAACACCATGGGCAGTGCAAAGAACATCAGAATATCATGCTTCTGCGAGCGCTGCCATACTAGTAGTTTACATTTTGGCCAAAGACCCAGAATGCTCACCAGCTTAGGAGGGCAAATCTACTTGTATGTGTTTCTGAAACTTCAAGTCCTAAAAAATTAATGCTGTAAGATCACTGAGGACTATTTCTACTCTTCCTGCTACCTAAATATTATCAGCATCTGTAGTGAGAGAGAGGGTGAAGTGTGGCAACCAATTTGGCTTTCTCAGGTAACTGATATTCTCTGCTTGTGCTGCTGTTTCCCACATGTGGAGAGATGTCAGGAATCACTGAAAACAACCAACTCTGTCAGGGTTGACACACCTCCAAGTATGTCCACCACGTTACAAAGGAGCTAAACTGGCCCTGGTGCAATTTCTCTTCTATCTTGAAAAAAACTTTCAAAGAGAAAAAAAGGAGGGGAGAAAAAAGTTGTATTAGCAATGCTCTACGTCTAGGAAACTCAATTCAAGGGCAAGTAGGTTTCTCTGGAGACCTCTTGGAGCTTGTTGCAGAGCAAGCAGCCAAGAGGAGAAGGGGAGCAATAAGGAGAATTGTAAAAGGTGCAGGAGAAACTGCTTTTGATATGTGTGAAGAACTCTGGGAAAGGGCTTAAACACAATTCCTGTTGATGTGTGTGTAGGTAAAACCCACTGTGGGACAAACACACTGTGGGAACACAGCCCTCAGTGCCATGTCATCACAAGAGAGACCTGGAGCAGCTAGAACAAGTCCAGAGGAGGGCCACGAGGAAGATCTGAAGGCTGGAGCAGCTCTCCTATGAGGACAGGCTGAGAGAGTTGGGGCTGTTCAGCCTGGAAAATAGAAGGCTCCGGGGAGATCTTATAGCACCTCCCAGTACCTGAAGGGGCTACAAGAAAGTTGGGGAAGGACTTTTCATAAGGGCAGTTAATGACAAAACAAGGGGAAATGGGTTTAAGCTGAAAGAGGGGAGGTTTAGATGAGATATTAGGAAGAAGTTCTTCACTGTGAGGGTGGTCAGACACTGGAACAGGTTGCCCAAGGAAGTTGTGGCTGCTCCTCCCTGGAAGTGTTCTCGGCCATGCTGGATGAGGCTTTGAGCAACCTGGTCTAGTGGAAGGTGTCCCTGCTGCTGGCAGGGGGGTTGGAACTGGATGATCTTTAAGGTCCCTTCCAATCCAAACCATTCTATGATTCTATGCTTCCACCCGTGAACTCAGTCTTTGGCCCTGAAGAGCCTCCGTCTTCACTTGGTCTTAGCTTTTAAGGAAGGAAATGTTAAACCTTTCAGTTTTTTAAAACGTCAAAGCTTAGATGTACAGTGTGAGTCAAGCTGCTGTAATTCATCGGTTTTTTACTCTTTCTCTTTCCATCTACTCAGCAATGTCTAAGGCCTACATAACTTACCTCCTTAAAGTTACCAACTTTCACCAATTTATAAAATCCATGGCTTCTCCTCAGACATCACTCCTGAGGCTGACCTAGCTCCATGGAGCAGTACCCAGGATCCAGTATCCAGGATCCAGTATGCAGGATCCAGGATCCAGTGTTCATGTGGCATATTTCTAATATATGAACACTGGGAGTGATTATAAACCACGGCCACTGACTTTGATATTTTGTGCTGTGTTAAATTTTCTGCTAAGAGATGCTACTGGATCCATAGGAAGCTCATGGAAAATGGAGCAGTCTGTCACATGCAAGCACACTTCTAGCCAAAATTAGGGGGTGAGGGGGGTTCTTATCCATGGGAGTGCAAACAGATTTCTTTGTGCTTTCATATCTAAATTAAATATCTGAAACTGACCTCAAGGTACAGGGATTGAACCTATTCTAGTCTGGGTACACAGCTGCAGTGTTGCAGTAGAACCTTAGATAGGATCAAATACCAGGAGTGGTTCAAAGCCACAAAACCATCAGATAGGAGCTCTAGAGTAAAGAAATAAACATTTTTGTTGTGGGACATCGGCCTGCGTTCCCCGTGAGAAGTGCTACAGCAGGAAAAACAAATGTGCAAGGAATTCTGTTTAAACAACACAGCCCTTCCCAAACCAGAGGCAACATAACCCACATTTAATTAAAAAGGGAAGGATTTTGGCAACAACGCCATAGAACTGGGAGAAGGTGGTGGTCCTCACAGCTAGCTGAGGGCTCTGGCTGGAGTTTGGTGCTGAATACAGCCTTGCCTTTGTGCTGGCATTGGAGGCATCACAAGTTGTAGCTAAGATTTCATATTCAGGTAATCTGGGATCTTCCTTTGGCTCATTGCACAAGAACCTCTTGCTGTTTTGAATTCTAACCTGGTATTTGCTTATCACGTTAGGATCTGGGGATTTGAATCCGAATTTGAATTTTAAAAACTCGAGAGTAGGTATCGTGGCTAACATTGTTGTTCTGTCGTTCAAGTCACTTATCAGCTGCAATAATATGATTTATATTGTGCTAAAAAATCTTTATCTACAAAATCTCATCTGCCATGATCAATATGAGGATAATGTTGTACACACACAACCGCACAATGCACATTCTGCATTGCCCAAAGTTGCTGAGAGCTGCTATTCCTACATCCACCACCTCTCTGGAATAGCCAAATCCATTTCTTTGCGAGCCCACTAAAAGTTTTCCTATGCTTTAACGAGCAGCATGCTCTCTGAACATCCTATGCAGGGGATAAGATCTCATGCCTTCCCTACTCATATATATATATATCATTATTTAACTGTATCCTCTTTTGGCTCTGTGTCTGCAAACCAGAAGCTGTTTCCATTCTCCAGTATCCTCCACTGGATTTTCAGGGATAAAAATGCACTTTAAAACGTGCAATCCCACAGTAAAATGAAAATCTTCTTTTAAAATTGTTTGCAAAATTGACAGCTCTACTTAACAGAAGCCATAAAATTATTTACAAAGGAGCAGCCGCTCTTGTAAAAATAAAGCCTTTTTTTGGGGGGGCGTGAAAAATAAAGTAGTTGATAAGCGAGAGATAAGCCATTTGACTTCTTCTTTGTGTGCCCAGCATGGTAGGCAGAGCCAATTCTGTACAATCTGATGTTTACAGAGCAATCGTAATGTACGACCTCCTTAGGCAACAGGGACAGAAGAAGCCTTTAAAATGCTGAAGCAAGCATTTAATCAGAACTCTTCATGCTGATCTTTGAAAAATTCAATAAGTTCAAAAAATGTAACTCCTTCTAAAGATAAAATATCAGTTTTTTGCTTCAGGAGTTGCAAATATATCCCAATGAACTCCCAGTGAACCACAGAGACTTCAGACTTACTGCTCTTTTTTCTTATAAGAAGAAGTAAATAGTAGAGTTTTGCTGAAAGAAACAAATCAAAGGTCTGAAGAAATGCAAATGGTTATGCAAGCAAGCGCTCTGCATAGTATAGTTATTTAGTTATAAACAGTATAGTTTAGTAATAACCCAAACAATCACTTTTTTTTTTTTTAGGCATTTAAACAAATTCTTTTTTTTACCTGAATAACTATTTCCACGTATGTAACTTCATATTTCATTTTATTATCCATTAATTATTTTTTTTGTTAATTTTTATTTTTTATTTTGACCTGACAAAATCAAGCTCTCATGCTTTTCTGAGTTCTTGGGGCTTTTTTGTTTTGGTTTTTAGTTTGGTTGGGTTTTTTTTGTGGGGTTTTGGGGGGTTTTTTAAGGCAAATAACTGTTGCAAGAGGCATGAGACTGAGCATGATCTCACCCATTATCAAGTTGCTCCACCTTAACTCTCCCTCAGGTTTTCCCAAACTACATGCAGGCATTTCTAAAGCCACTGGGTAAAATTCTTTTGGTATCAAAATCAGTGGGAACTTCCATTGCTGACTCAAATGTGGTCAGCTTTTTTTTTTCTTTCTTTCTACAATTGTTTTCCTGAAAATGTCTTTCTAAATGAACAGATTCTACTAAAATTGTTTAGTTTCAATAAATTCCTGCAGGGAAACCACACAGCCTTGTTTGTGTGTGTGTGTAAAATTATAACTCTAAATTTCTCTGCCTCTTTTGGTCTAGTTTTCCACGGCTTTTTATTTTTAGATTTTTTTTTGTTGTTGTTGTTATGTTCATTCCCAGTGCTGACACATTTTCATTTGACAAATATAAATTGTCAAAATACTGTTTTTATAGCAGTTGTAAAACTCATTGAGAACAGCTGTTAGTGCTGAGAGAGCTGGAAAAGGTACATTAAATCAGAATATCTCCCATTTGTGTTGTAATTTAACAATTTGATACCTGAGAAGATAAGGCACTTCAATCACTACTAAGTAGAAGCAACCCTTAATGGCAGCATAACATCTCATTATTTCACTAGTTGGATATTAAGCGTATTAGCAGCAGCAAAACAGTTGCAGTGGGTGTGCCAGGAAATTTAAGAATTAAAATAAGTTATGTGATAAAACTAAAGAAGCAGTTAAGATTTATAAACAACTCCTCCTTTTATTTTTTTTTTTGGTAGCATAGACAGTTATATTTCACTTAGCAGTTTTCTGCAGCTTGTGGTAAAACCTGGCTTTAAAACTTTCTGCACATGGAAATGCCAAGTCTTTACTAGCTCCGGCTGAGATTTCAATCTCTACTCCTCATTTGCTCTGCTAGAATCGTATCCAAAATTAAGCTAACCACTATCTGGGCTGAGTAGTTCATTTTCCATCTCCCTGGAGCCTAAGCAATCAGGTTCCTTAGGAACTACCCTAGTAGAGCCAATATTATTTAATTAAAAAAAATAATAAAATAAAGGTGTGTCTTCCAGGGTGATCCAGATGTGGTAGTACCAACCTGTGATGGGTCGCCAGCTGAAAGAGGGTGAATAACCAAGAATTTGCTTCACTTCCAGGCCCTTTCACTTCAAAAGCTTGACTAGTGTCCCAGCAATCGAGATCTTGCACCTCTAGATTTTATCGGGTTTCCCGAACCACGTGAAATTTACCTTGTAATCTCGGCAGCGGGCAAGTGGCTCTCCTCTCAGCTGCCGACGCATGTTAACAAGCTGGAGTGCCAAGATGCAAGATGAACAACCTAAGGCTGCAGTAATTACAGTAATTACAGAAGGCACGGGAAGGAGGACACTCCTGGTCACTGGGCATTTGCTTTCTTTGCTAAGTGGTAGTTTGGAGCAGGTCTTTTTTATCTATTTATTTATTTATTCATTCATTTTAAGTGACCATTTCTAAAGGAAAGATGAGCAAAAGCTGCTGCTGAGCAGAGACGTCCCCATTGTTTGGGGTGAAGGCTGCAGCAGTGGAAATGTGGGTCCATGCTTCAGAGCATCTCAGCGAAAGCATTCAGGGAAGACCTGATTATTCTTCAGTGATGCTCTAGAGACTCCACAGAGGCAAAAGTGCCTCTGGCATTGCAAGCCCCAACCCACAACGGGCAAAGCAGGCGCTGCCGAACTTGCGTGTTCCTTCAGCTGCTCTTCGTGACGCCCGTGTACGGGGCACACCCTCTGCTTGGCACTTCCAGCCCAAGGACCGAGCGTCTCCGCTCCCGGCTTTCACCCTCCAGGCATCCAGAGTGGGGAGATGTGCCGGCCAGACCGGAGGTAGGTAGGTTCAAGGGAGAAGAAAACTATTTCAGGGGGTTAATTGAAAGAGAAATCTATCTGCAAACACAAGATGCAGAATGGAAGCCTGCAAATAAATGCTGCCAGCTGGAAGTTGGCCAAACTGATAAAGCAGAAAAGAAATTGAGGGTTAAATGTTTTGGATGCTGAAGGCTTGGAGTTCAAAGAGGAGCTCAAGGAAACTCCCAGCCACCAAGCCCATACAAAGAGGCTCTAGGCAAACACAAGTCCTCTGCAGGACAGCTTTATCCCACGAGTTTCCAAAAGGGAATGGTTTGGACAAATGGTTAAGGGCTGTCTTTTAGCACCTGGGAGCTCTTGTGCAAGGGAAGATGATGCCCACAGGAGAGCTATGGCTGAGGGGCAGAAGGACTTGCTTTCCACAGGGAAATCACAGAATCACTGGATGGTGGGGGTTGAAAGGGACCTCTGCAGATCATCCAGTCCAACCCCCCTGCTAAAGCAGGTCCATCCAGAGCAGGTTGCACAGGATGGTGTCCAGGTGGGTTTGGAATCTCTCCAGAGATGGAGACTCCACAACCTCTCTGGGCAGCCTGTCCCAGGGCTCTGGCACCCTCACAGTAAAGAAGTTTCTCCTCATCTTCAGCTGGAACTTCTTGTGTTCCAGTTTGTGCCCGTTGCCCCTTGTCCTGTCACTGGGCACCACTGAGAAGAGTCTGGCACCATCCTCTTGACACCTACCCTTTAGGTATTGATCAGCATTGATGAGATCCCCTCTCAGCCTGGTCCTCTCCAGGCTGGACAGACCCAGCTCTCTCAGCCTTTCCTCAGCAGAGAGATGCCCAGAACTGGAAATGGATGAGGAGTGCATCTCTCCATATGGGGTTGGAAGAGCAATGTGCAGCTGTGGATGTATTTCCATTGCTTGGTAGGAGGAGGCAGAAGGGAGCTCCTTCTCCAGGCCAGGAGATGAGGGAAACCAGGGCAAGGCTGGAGGTCCCTCTGCCTTCCCTGAAGCATCAGCTCCTGTCCATGTCAGCAATGGGGTACTGCACCTGATGGCAACCCAGTTTTCACCACGTATATAAGGACTAAGGGATTGCAACTAGAAACTCCTGCCTAAATCCCAGGGAGAAAACACTATCAGAAGGATGCTTCATTTTCCAAAGAAAATCCCTGTTTTGGGTCTGCACGGGCTACTGTTTTCTACACAGTGGACTGGGGTAGGAAAGCCACCTTCTTCCACTGGACCAGGAAGCTGTACTCAAAACCGAGGATGGGACAACTGGTGCTGTGTCTCTCTGATACAACACTCTCCATGCCAGGTCTTTTCGGTGGTTTTATGACAAGGACCCTGCGTCTCCAGCACTAACCCTCCCCTAGAAGCTATCCCACAAGACCACCTTGGTCTTCAGCTTTTTTTTTTAATCAGCTGAGGTCAAAGCCCTTTATAAATGAGGGTCCCACGCTGCGGTGGGGTACAAGAGCGGCAGGAGGACAGCAAGGCACGGCTGCAGAACACTAAGGCTCTTGGTGCAGGAATGACATTTACAGGTGAGAAAGTCTTAGTTGTCGTATCAACAGTTTTTGAGCAGGTGCATAACTCTGCCATAGTGCTGGAGCAAGGCTAGAGTTCAAGAGTTGGCTAATTGTGTCTCTCTCAAAAAGGAATTGCCTCAGACCAGTTAATTTGTCAAGATAACGAATTGCAGCAATTCTCCTCGTTTGGAGCTGGGCCACTTCCACTGATCTGAACTGTATTTAAACTCTTGATGACAGAGACTGAAAAAGATATTGCAATACTGGAGGTACAGGTTCCTAAAGCAAAACTGCACGTTGAGAGGCAGCAAGGGCATGCGAGTACACATCCTGCATATCCCTTAGATATGAAGAAATTCCCTGGGGCACCAGCTCTGGTGCCTGGGCAGGCAGAGTTCATCTTGAATCTTTGGGAGTGATTGAGGTCCAAAAAGGATAATATAGTACCCATCAAGTCTCAATTTCTGCAATATGAGATAACACGAGCGGAATTTTTACCTCCCCGCTTCCAAATAAAAAAAAGAAACAGACCCTAAAAGTACTAATTTGAAGTTCTTGAAGGTTTTCTGGTAGCCACAAGAAAAAAGCCCTTTATGTGCCTGATGGTGTCATTCCTATAGCACCGTATTCTCCCAAGCCCCAGGTCGCGACCACATTTTTCTGTTCTGTGCAGCAGCAGACATGAACGAGTTTGGAGGAGAGGAAAAGCAGAAGAAAGCTTCAGTAAAAATGCAGACTTAGCCTAATGATTGTCTTCTATTTCTGCTGAAAGTGAAGTAGACAGCACCAGGTAAAATGAAATGACTTATGTTCTTGTGCCAGACCTTCTCCTCTGGCTGCCAGGTGTTCCTTCCCCCACAAGAAAAACATGGACCAGAAAAATCCTGTACATTGACTCAGGGGAACTGAAAAAAATCAGGGATCATAGAATCACAGACTGGCTTGGGTTGGAAGGGACCTTAAAAACCATCCAGTTCCAACGCCCCTGCCAGCAGCAGGGACACCTTCCACTAGACCAGGTTGCTCCAAGCCTCATCCAACCTGGCCGAGACCACTTCCAGGGAGGAGCAGCCACAGCTTCTCTGGGCAACCTGGGACACTGTCTCACCACCCTTCACACCAACTAACCTCACATCTCACCTCCATCTCCCCTCTTCCAATTTAAAGCCATCACCCCTTGTTCTGTCACTCCCTGACCTTGGCCAAAGTCCCTCCCCAGCCTTCCTGAAGCCCCTTCAGGTACTGGGAGGCCACTAGAAGGTCTCCCCAGAGCCTTCTCTTCTCCAGGCTGAACAGCCCCAACTCTCTCAGCCTGTCCTCACAGCAGAGCTGCTCCAGCCCTCGCATCATCCTCATGGTCTCCTCTGGACTCGCTACAGTAGGTCCATGTCCTTCTGATGTTGGGGGACCCAGCACTGGAGGCAGCACTGCAGGTGGGGTCCTTGAAGGACACTCCAGACATGCTTAAGTTGGGCAGTGGGACCAACTTTCCTCGGGCTTCACTGGGGTGTTCCTCCAAAGAACCCAGGACAAACCATCTGCTGCTACTGGCATCTCCTACGAGTGGAGTAGGACATGTTGAAATCTCTTCCATTTGTGCTCCAGCAGTGCTTTTCGATGTTAGAAAAAGCAGGAAAATGTTTTTAGAAATTATTTCTAGCTGTCAGGTAAAGCAGAAATAACGTCAGGTAAAGACGGAGAAGGATGCAAGACCTCTGACAAAAACAACCTGACTCTCACCTTGCACTGGCACACCCTCTCCAGGAAAAGGATGCACTG
>NW_010303203.1:13931-33025 GCF_000700745.2 Antrostomus carolinensis
TGCTGAACTGTCCACTTTGGAATGAAATTACTTTCTCTCTTACGTTATTCAGAATAACCATTCTCTACCTGTATGTCCATTTAATTTAGAAAAGCAAAGTGGCTTTTATTTTGGAATAAGTGCATCCACAGGCAGAGTTCTTTCAAAATAGCTAATCTGGCCATTGCCACATGTAAACAAGCCCTTATAAACTGATGAGGATGGTGGAGAAGTCGTGAAGGTATGGCCCAGGACTTCTTACTCAATTTGCAAGCACTTACTTAGACTTACCTTCCTCAGGGTTAATATGGTGCTCAACAGAGCTCACAGAGAGCCAGGTTCAGTCTAAACAACACAGTCATATGTTTGAAAAAGAAAGGAGCTTTTGAAAACAGTCTCCTCCTGTTGTCCCCTCAAGTTCCAAGTCTATCTTGCTTCAGTTGATCCTCACTTTTAAATCACAGAATCACAGACTGGTTTGGATTGGAAGGGACCTTAAAGATCATCTAGTTCCAACCCCCCTGCCAGCAGCAGGGACACCTTCCAGTAGACCAGGTTGCTCAAAGCCTCATCCAGCCTGGCCGAGAACACTTCCAGGGAGGAGCAGCCACAGCTTCTCTGGGCAACCTGGTCCAGTGTCTGACCACCCTCACAGTGAAGAACTTCTTCCTAATATCCAATCTAAACCTCCCCTCTTTCAGCTTAAACCCATTTCCCCTTGTTTTGTCATTAACTGCCCTTATGAAAAGTCCCTCCCCAGCTTCCTTGTAGCCCCTTCAGGTACTGGGAGGTGCTATAAGATCTCCCCGGAGCCTTCTCTTCTCCAGGCTGAACAGCCCCAACTCTTTCAGCCTGTCAGTCGAGTGGTAATCTAGGATTTAGTAGATCTAGAAGTGTTGACTGCCCACAAGACTGGACCTAAGGCTGGTGGGGGCTGGAGATGAAGTCCATGCAGCCTCCTCTAGAACAAGTTCTGATAGAACAAGACTGATAAATCACAGAATCATGTCACAGAATCATTAAGGTTGGAAATGATGTCTAAGATCATCAAGTCCTTGCAGCTCATTTCTTGGCCTTGGCTGCACTAGAAATGTCTTGCTGTGTGCAGATTGCAAAGAGAGGCTTAAATACTAAGGCAGAAAATTACAGAAAGAAGAGATTTTTGAGGGATGGGTTATACCATCTTGTGCAAAATACAGGATGCTTTTCTGTTTTTCTTCCCAAGACTTTGCTGCTGCTGGAGCGCTCCTGAGAAAGAAATGGTCCTCTGAGCCTGGAAATCTGGGCTGAGGTTGCTCTGACTGTGTTTGTGGTGGCTTAGTGCATGTGTCCACACAGCGTGGCAGCAGCAAGAGCTGTGTGGGAGATGCAAAGTGACCTAGATCAGCACCCCTAATTCCTGCAGCTGTGCTACTTGCTCTGTCCTGTGCAAGTGCGATGTGAACCAAATACCAGTCATGTTAGAGGCTGACCTTGTTTTCTTGGAGAAACCTGTGTAAAAATGGATATAACAATACTCTTGACACTTACCTCAGAGGATGTTGTGAAGCTTAATTAAATGTGTGCAAAAGCATTCTGAGATCCTTAGATGAAAGATGTTTTTATAAATGCAAATTATAATAATTATGGCTAGTAACCACCATCAACTACTGAAACAATTAATTCAGGTTGCCACGGGCCATCACAACAACGTGTGCAAAGAGGCATCAGCCATTTAATGACATAGATGTTGCGTGAGAACTCAAAAGCCTTAAAAAAGCTGTAAACAAAGAGGAAAAAACTAGATACTTGGGGCTCAGCCCTGCCGGGTGCCGCTGGTGGAAGTTTCCTCTATTGCTTCCATCACCTCCGTGTTTCCATCGCGACTTGTCCCCAAGGAGCAGAGCCCACCTTAAAGACTGCATCAGTGGGATCACTTTAAGTCCAGATGATTTTTATATTTAACGTTGCAAGGAACCTGAAAAGGGTCACAAACTGCTTGGTTCACAAAAAATGGGGAAATATGTAAATATAACTCTGGGTTTTTTTGTTTAATTCTCCCTCTCTCACCTCCCCCTTGCCCAGCCTGCTTATGGCATCCCAGAATAGACTTTGGCTACAGGGTATTATCCAGCTGACTTTCCAAGGGTGAAAACAAAAGCTAAGCAATCAAGAAGTGTCTGGCCAAATACTTAAAGGCCCAGTGCACACATTTAGTTGACAACCGACTGAAATCCGAACCATTTCGCTCAGCCTTTCTTGTTGCTTCAAAACTTGATTTCAGCTTAAATAGCTAAAACCTACAGGTGTTTAAATGCTCTCCCTTGTCAGCAGAACAACCTCATCAGACAGTGGTCTGAGGATGTGGTCAGACTGGAAGAGATATCCAAAGACCCCACAGGTGAATCCCAAAGAGCAGGCTAGCCCACCTGTGCCCCTCAGGCTTCTTTCAATGCTCTGCCTTGAAAGACGGAAAATTCAGAAGAGTGGTAGTTACTAAGCATCCCACTTAGCAAAGCAATTAGGCTAAATGCACTGCAGCTAGAAATTTAAGCAATGCACTGAATTTAATTTGAGAATTCATGGTCATAAGACTGAAACCTTTAACATTTAACCTAGCAGCAAATTAAATCAGCTTTCTGATCAAGTGAAAAATTCTATGCTATTGAAGTCTGAAAGTGTGAAGCACACACTTATTAAAAGGAAGGTGTTTTTTTTTTTTTCTTTTTCTTTTAATGAAGAAAAACTTGGGACCAGTTAGTTGCCTAATCCAAATAATGGAAAAATGGGAATACTGTCTGTAAATAAAGCCCAAATTACAAACCGGTATTGCTTTCTGGCCTCTGTCAGACTAATGTGCTCATAGTCAGTGGGTTTCATGGAAAAAAAACCTGTTTCTCATGCTAGAAGGTTGTATAGACTAAAACTACTCCGGTATCAACGAGCTTAATACCTGCAGAGTTTAACAGAAGCTAGGTTTCCATATACCAAAATTGAAAATATATGTTGAAATTGAAAATATATCTTGAAAAAACTTAGATTTTTATTTTTTTTTCAGTCCCTTTAAAAACACTGAATTTCTAGAACACCTTTTGTGCTTTAAGAATTAGGGTACTAAGTTGGGAATTTCTTGGATAAGTTTTGATAAAATGAGGGCCAAGTTTTGATGGGGTCTGTGTGTGTGTGTATCTGCACAGAGAACTAGCAACACTGGTGCAATGCCTAGAAAACCTGCTACGCAGTCGGTACCGACACGTTCTTTTAAACTTACCAAGTCTAAAAACTTTATTGTGATGTGTACATCTGCAGAATGTGTGTGTTTGCACACATAAATGCACACATTTATAGACACACACACTCTGCATCCTGACGTCCTGGTGCTGAGCTCTCGTAATGCCACTTACACAGCACTCTCTGTTCAATGTCTCTGGGCTAAATCCTATATATGAGCTAGAACTTGGATGCATTTTCTAAATGCACCTCAAGGCACTAGGACATAAAAGAAGCTGGGGTATTAGAGCCCGTCTTAGTCTTGTTTTAACCATCTCCTGGAGCACCCTGAGTGACACTTCACAATGGACAAGCAAGGTGTGGCTAATAAAGCCACTGAAGCAGATATCAGGACAGGTTCTCCCTGATGGGCATTTACAGCCCGTCACTCCAGCTCGCTGCTGCACAGACTTGCTGATAACCTCCTGATTCTGGGGTTCAGCTGCCCAAAGGCCTGAAAAGCCAATGTGACCCTACTGGCATCTGAAAACTCCCGACTGATGGGTTGACACTTTCCTTCCCACCCCTTACCATTAGAAGAGACTAATTCAGAGCGAAAACGTGAAGCTTTGGAAAGTGGACACGCTACGCTTTGTACTCAATTCCAAAGGGGAAACACAACCTCATAGAGACAGCGGGTTTTTCATTCCCAGGCTGCTCCTTCCACTCCCTGAGAAGATCTTAATTTGACTGGTATCCCTCAATTACAGAGTGGCATGAATACCAGAGTGTTTTGGTTTTTTGTTGTTTTTTTTTTTAAAACCTCACAGAGGTAGTTTACACTATACGCTGCTTTCTGCAAACACAAATACTTTCTGCCTATTTAAATAAACTCTGTCAGCAGGAGCAGCGGCTGAGGATGCTGCTTGGGAAGCTGAGAGCCCTGCAGGGAGCTGTGGGCAGCTCTTGGCGTGGCTTGTGCTTCTGAAGGTAACCAGGAGGAAAGTCCATGGGAAGCGATGCAAAGAGCCTGATGCCAAGGGAAAAAAAAACCCCAAACAACCCACCATGGTTGCTGTTGGAGTCCCCTCACTGCCCCATTTCATTCCCTTTCTTGCGCCTCTTCTCATTGAAGTAGACTACAGGAGTCTGGAAATAAGATTCTGTCTCAGACAGATGCTCACCTTTTCAGGAAAAAATATTATTATTTTTTTTAAGAGAAGGTAATTAACCTAGACTTGCTATCTGCTGAATACAGAATTGCTTGTCAACCACTCCTTTCACCACTTGAAATGCATTTTGTATCCATGGAAAGCAATTAATGTTCAATAGGGAAAGTTTGCCCTTACAAAGCATCTTTCCACATTCCTGCATTGCCACAGTGATCTTTTTCTTTCCTGACATGCCACCACCAGTCCTTCTCACCCAGACGTGCATTATGTTTACTATCTACCTGGTTATTACTGCGACCTTGTAGTCCTTCCTTACAGCCTGACCCTGCTCCCTCTGCCTCTTCTCTGGCTTCAGGTGGAAACTTGTCCTTGCACTTCATGTTTTGTGGGACGTTTTTGGACTGGTTTAGGCTGCAGGTGGGAACTCAGCCCATCGCAGGGAGAAGGGATCAGTCCAAGGGAAACTGTCACCACAATCTTTTCTGATCTGCAAAGAGCAGCTTGAAGCAATACTCTCTCTGCAAGAACAGTGCTCAGTTTAAAGCCAGCTTACAGCACTCTGCTGCTTTCAGGTCTATTTTACTAACAATTTTGCTTGAAAATCAGCAAAATTACCTTCAGACTCACTTAAACTAACTGTGGGTGTGAATGCCATGGGAGCAGGTTGTGCCTGGCCCTGGAGCCTCTATTTACACCTACCCTGAGGCTCTGACGGAGCAGGGGGTCCAGTCAGCTTTGTTGGCCAGTGCTGGGGGTGTCTCAAACTGCTAGCCCCGCCGGCATTTTCATCAGCTCCCTTTGTACCACAAACAAGAAGAACCTGGTTTGAAACCACATGTGAAAATAAGGAGCTCTACAAATTATATTTCTGAAGTCAAAATAGATGTGTAGGATAGCAGGAACTATCAAGCCTCTACCAGTACCAATATAAAGAAAGGTTTAATCACTGCTGTTTAAAATAGTAGAAAGCAAAAGAGAGTTAGGATGCAAGTAAACTAAAGTACAGAAGACAGCTTTCCAGCCAAGCTGAGTAGCACAAAGAGTGGAAGAACATCATTGTGGCAACTCTTAATATGAAAATGGTCAAGGATTACTTCACCATCTTGTATTAGCAGGTGGCTGGAGCCATTTCATCAGGCACCTTTTCTATTCCTAACGCCTATAATTATCTATTATAAAGACAAGGTCAAATTGGCACATGAGATTTTTCTTTCCCCACTCCCAACTGGAAAGGGGGGCAGGGCTACTGAATTTTGGAAGTCTTTGCTCTTGTAAAGAGAACTGTAGCTCTCCAACTTGGGGAACTGTAGCAGAGACGGTACCTGAGGATGCCTGCCTTGGCTAGGATTACTCTGGGCTGTGCAGTGCATGCCCAGGACTAACCACTCCTGTGTCATCCAGTTACTAGAAAACTGGTAGTAGCTAAAAAGAAAAGCCAGCACGCTCAGAGGGTTATCACAGCAGCGTGGTGCTACTCAACATTTCATCTATCAATATTAAAACAAAACAAAACACCAAATTGAGGAGATGCTCACAATCTCTTCCATTTTGAAGCGGAAAAGAGGAAGGAAAAGCTGAATCCAAATGATCTTTTTGCACAACAGATGCCCTGATCCTGCTAAAAGCCAAGCTGATTTAGTCATTATGTTGATCCGATCTAAATCTGGTTAAAGTTTATGGTGGAAACATTTCCAGTTCCAAACATACAACAAAAAAATGCTCTCCTGCAAGTACTTGAGGTATTCTCAATACTAAAGGCAACCAGAAAATATTTTTTAATTCATTTCCTTCCAAAAATACTTTTTTTCCCAAATTGGATTTTTATTTTAAAACTGTACTAAGTTTCAAAACATCCACATAACCAAAACCTGTTTGCTACCTTTGCCATCTCACTTTGGGAAATGCCTGAAACTTTGTTTAAAAACAATTGCAAACTCCTTAATATATGTCATGTTTTTACTATTTCTTCATCATGCATACCACTGATACACCAAACTAAAGCAGTATTTCAGACACAGAAAGTTGCTTTAAAACTAGTTTTCAAGTTTTTATATCCTTTTCTTCTGAAAGAGTGCAACTTTTAGTTGCTTTTCTAATACAGTATTTTAATGAACGTTTGCAGGACCCATCTATAAGCATCAACATCGGCAGGCATCAACTTACACAAGTAATTTAACATTTGCATATGGGCAAAGCAGTTTACCTCCTGCAGACTGCAAATTACTCATAGTATTGACTGGGTTTTTTTTGTCCCCAAATAGGGTGTCAGATCAATGTGTGCAGAAGCTCTCATCCTGGTTTTGTAAACATTACACTTAGACAACTGCAGCACCGGGAACCTGAGACACAGGGAATGAAATGCAAACACTTATCTGTTAGTAAATAACTTCAATTAGGTGATAGAAAAACCTGAAATTAAATTTTTCTTGCTTTCTTCAACCTTTCCCTTCTTCTGGGTTGCATATTGTATTTTCCTCGAGTTGAAAATGTGAAGTTTAGGAGTGGCATCCTGCATGCCCCGGAATAGCCTTTGTGTATCATGGTTGTTGTCACACTGACACCTAATGGCAGATATGAATGAGAGGATTAAGGCTGGTTTCCCTGGGGTGTGTTTTTAAAAATTCCTTCAAATTATAGAAAATAAGTGAGCTTAGAAAATGGAATTCACCCGGCTGCATGGTTCACCTCTGGGAGAGCAGTGCAGGAAACGCAAAAGCAGCGGGGCAACGCGGAGGGCACGGTGACTAATTACAGAATCACACAGAATCCCAGAATTGCCTCGATTGGAAAAGTCCTTTAAGATCATCAAGCCCAATCATGAACCCAACACTGACAAGTCCCCGACTAACCCATGTCCCTCAGCACTATGTCTACACGATTCTTCAATCCCTCCAGGGATGGGGACTCCACCACTGCCCTGGGCAACCCCTTCCAATGCCTCAGAACCCTTTCAGCAAAGAAATTCTTCCTCACATCCCATCTCAACTGCCCTTGGTGCAACTTGAGGCCATTTCCTCTCATCCTGTCACTTGTTCCTTGGTTGAACAGACCCACCCCCACCTCTCTCCACCCTCCTTTCAGGGACTTGGACAGAGCCAGAAGGTCTCCCCTCAGCCTCCTTTTCTCCAGGCTCAACAACCCCAGTTCCCTCAGCTGGGAACTCATCACACTTGTGCTCCAGACCCTTCCCCAGCTCTGTTGCCCTTCTCTGGACACACTCCAACACCTTAAATTAGAACAACAAGAGTGAGGGGCTGTGGCACAGGACATGGGTGCTGCTGAAAGAACGGGCAGCCCACCACAGAGAGCTCCTGCAGTCCCCAAAGGAAAACCAAAGCACTGAAGGCTAAAATGAGCTGGCCAAAGTAATCCAGCCATTGGTGATGGATTTCATCCAGTCCCTGACCTGCTGTGTTGTTTCTGATCCTGATGAGCAGGCAGCAAAGTTCTCAAACACACAAGGGAAAAGGTTGGGACACTGTAGTTGACAATAGTATATGAAAACAAGGCATGGACTAAAGCTCATGCTTCCTTCAGGAATTTTTGAGGAACTCAGCAATTTTTCTGGAACGTTTTACTGTTAAAATTCTGTTTATTACAGTGATCCGATTGGAGTGCCATGGTCCTAATTCTCCCTTACGTACCTAAGAGGTAACAGCAGTGCAGCCAGTGGGACCATCTGGGCTTAAATTGCAGGAGACTACGCTCGCAAGGGCTCCGTATCCATGGCTGGTAGCTGAACAGCTTGTTGTTTGGTGGCTAAAAGCAAGGGCCCAAGGTAAGTACTTTGTGGCTGTTTTCCTTTGGCCACGATGCATCCTATGTACTAAAATAAATAACTAATTGTAGTCATATTCTTTCATCTGGTTAATAAAAGTTTGTATTATTAGGCAGAGGTGTGGTGAAATTTAGCAATGAATTTCAAGGGATGATTCAAGAGAAGTTCCAGGTCCCAAATCCTTCCTTCCCTGGGTTACGTGGTGCAGTCAGATGGAGAGGTCATGTAAGGCTCCTGATGGTTCATGAGCAGCAACACTTCCAGGCGATGTAAGATCACGTCCTGGGGTTATTCTGCAAGGTTTCTGGGATGGCCCCAGCATCTGCTCTTTACCTGGTGCACTTCAGGCGTATTTGGTTATCTCCAGGGGGGATTTTCAGCAGTAAGAACATTAGCAAAGGAAATGAGTAAATTTTGCAGAGGTGTATGAATAACCATAGCATGATGTAGCAGAAGGTAGGTTACATCAATGAAAAAATACAAGCTAGAGGTGTATGAATAACCATAGCATGATGTAGCAGAAGGTAGGTTACATCAAGGAAAAAACACAAGCTAGGAGTTGTAATAAAAGAGGTTCTGGAAAAACTCTAAGTCATGCAAAGGTTTTTAACATAATTCTACAGGAAAGAATACTGTCTTCTACATTCCCTTACAGTGAAAATTTTTAAACTATAAGTTAAGTGGTAAATCCATGGGATCTAATTTATGTGAGAACTATACCCTGACTTTTTACTGATCTTGTGGTATGCAAGAACTCAAAGCTGTGCTCAGAGCCATCACCCGAGAAGGACAGCAAGAAAGTCCTTGTAACTCCTGCCACTGGGTCCTTACGAGAAGCCTGGGCTGAGCTCAGAGCACTGTCCAGACAATGCTGGTGGAGTCAGACATGCCAAGCCTTCCTATGGCCATCAAGCACAGCCTTGCAAACAGATTTGAAAGGGATCACTTGAAATATGGGCAAGAGCTGGGGGAAAGCTGTGCCCTCCCAGAAGGCAGAGGAGAAGCAGGGACCGGGGTGCTGGGGAGCAGCCCTGGGCTGGGAGGGCAGGATGCAGAAATCAAGCGGCTGTTGCATCTTTGGTTATCATAAAGACAAAAAAGTGGGACCTAAAGTAAGTAACTAATTATAATAATCACCATACATTCTTATAAGCTATTATTAATCTATTTTCATAATATTATAATATTTTGCCATTTTATAACATCCACATTGCAGAGGAAACCAATGCTGCTTCACAATCTATTTTTAAGACTGAATTTTTAAGATTGGCTTGAAACTGGAAGAGGGGAGATGGAGATGAGATGTGAGGAAGAAATTCTTTGGTATGAGGGTGGTGAGACAGTGTCCCAGGTTGGCCAGAGAAGCTGTGGCTGCTCCTCCCTGGAAGTGTTTAAGGCCAGGCTGGATGAGGCTTTGAGCAACCTGGTCTAGTGGAAGGTGTCCCTGCTGCTGGCAGGGGGGTTGGGACTGGATGATCTTTAAGGTCCCTTCAAATCCAAACCAGTCTATGATTCTATGAATTTTACAGTTTGAAATGTAGCACGATTCAGGACTTTTGGTATCTTCAATGCTTTTGGTATCTTGAATGAAAAATATTATTGAAGGGCAGATATTATGCATGCATGAGTTCAGGAGTGGCAGCAGTCTTCTGGCACTGAGATTCAAAGCAAAAAGAAGTCTTGGTGCAGACTAACCTACAGGAAGGATATTGAGGGAAAAGATATTTCAAATAGCTGAAACAAAATACAGAGTGTATGCTGAGGGAAGAAAAAAGTCATTAATTCTGGATGTACATACTGCCTTGTATTAGGTGCTGTTGATCGTTTTTTCATCACTCTTTTTTATTAAACAGCCCATTTCTTATCTTCTTCTGGACAAGTTTGGCACTTTAGAAAGTGCCAGACTGAAAACGGTGATGAGTGCAAAGTTTATTCTTGGGTCCCTATGGCTTTCACCAGCAATATCCTGAGCAGAACACCCCAGACAGGGTTTTAACAGGGAACTTGGTTTTGTTAGGCTGAAAGCATTCAACAGGAACTAACATCAGGTCACCAAACAACTTTGCTTTTGTTGCAGGAGTTTTTCAGGGGTGAACTATCAAGCAGTCTCTTGTGCAGGAATCTCTGGAGGATAACAGCCTCGACCTCTGATTTTGCTGTGGGCAATTGCATGGTATCAGCCTGTGGTGTGGCTGGGGAGTGTAGTGAAAGAGAAGGCAATAAATAAATAAATAGTCCTTCAACATTTTTGTCTGTTTGATCAGAAACCAGATGTGCAAAGATTCTCCTGTTTACAAGAGTTGGTCCTGCTGAGCACATGAATCTACAGTCTTCTCCTGATGGTGACTATGTTATTTCTGATCACTACTTCTACCACTCAATTTAAGATGCCCGATGCTGAAACTGTATCACCACAGAATTGATGCAAGCAGTCTGGGGAGAGCTTCTGGGTGAAGGAGTTGCCAGGAAGCCTGCTCCATTTCTTCTCTTTTCTCTGCCTGGCAAGAGATGACACACAGAAACCTCTGGCCACTCAGAAGGAACCCTGACGTCCAGAAGATATGCCAACTGTGGTGGTTTCACTGGGTTGGCAGGTAAACCCAGCTGCTTGCCCACTGCCCCCCACCCAGGGAACAGGGGAGAGAACTGGAGGGCAAGGGTAGGAGACTCGTAGGGTGAGATAAGAACAATCTAATAATTGAAATAAAATAAAACTTAAAATAATAGTGATATTAAAATAATAATGATAATAATATTAGTAATAAAATATGCAAATGAGTGATACCTAGTGCAGTTGCAAAGCAAATGAAGGACAATAAATTGATACATTCAATTATTCAACATGCCCTGGAAAGTTAAATTATTCTCTTCCTAATCACTTAGAAAGAGAAACCTGTATTTACGCCATGATCCAGTTGCACACAATGAAATAGCACGCTACCGTAGCTCCGAGGGAAGGAAGTCATGAAGGACAGTATGGAGTATTACCACTTATTTTAAAAATTCTCTAATTTCAAACCCAAAAAAAAGGCCTGATGCAAAATCCAGAAAGACTCGACGTTGAAATATTACAGTCAAAAGTTAAATAGATACCTCGCATCAGGCCACCATTGTACCTCTACTCCAATTCCTCCGCTGTCACGCCGCTGACGCGATGAATTGCAGCCTGTCACGTCACGTTACGTTACGCAGAACAAACAGGACAAAACACATACCAACTGCCATGCAAATATGTCTTTGCCAAGTCTTTTCCCTGCCTAGAAGTGAATTCCCTACCGGAAAACTAGAGGCTCAAGGATGGCTCTAGGCTGTGTGAGACACACCATGACCATACAGACCTCAACCCAGCCCTCAACCAGCTACAGCAAATTCTGAAAGCACCTCCTGCCACGATTATTTCTTGTTCTTTCAGAAAAAAACCAGGGGATTCTGTGGCTGCTGATGTCATGAAGCAAAATATAACTACGTACTAATTAAACAAGCGCTCGTGTTCAGATTTGGAGCTATTTTTATGACTGGCCAGATTTTGGCTGCGTATGTGTAAATATAACACCCACTTATGTACACACACACGTGCATACGATGAGATGTGTGAATATACATTATGTGGCTTTTAACTGCAGTCTTTTAGCCTACATGTGGGCCTTTTGAAGCTAATGGGAGATTTACCAGGGGCTTTTTCACAGAGCTGTAGGCAAGACTGGAATCCAGAATGTATGAATATTATACTATAATGATATAGTGTAAATCATCTAGTTTGACCTACAGTGAATTAGAGGCCATTAAATTTCATCCAGGTATCCTACACCGAGCCAGAAAAACTTGTGTTTGACTAATGCATAAATTGTATTTGGCTAAAACCTATTTCCCAGAAAGGTATTCATTTAGTCTCCATGCAAAGACACTTTCCATGCATCAAGTTCTTTGATAGTTTGTTTCAACAGTTATTTTAACTATGTGTGCTTTTTATTTAAATTGACTTCAGCCTATGTAGTCAGTGCTGAGAAGCCAAATTCCTCCTTAAATTCCTAGCTATTATGTCAAGGGCTACTTGTGTCCTGTCTTGCTTCTCTTTACTTCAATACCATGCCATGGGCATCCCTTCAAGATCTTTTAATCATAGAATCATAGAATGGTTTGGATTGGAAGAGACCTTAAAGATCATCTAGTTCCAATCCCCCTGCCATCAGCAGGGACACCTTCCACTAGATCAGGTTGCTCAAAGCCTCATCCAACCTGGCCTTAAACACTTCCAGGGAGGGGGCATCCACAACTTCCTTGGGCAACCTTTTAAGTTGAACTATTATTTATTGTGTAACATCCTCACCCAAGGAATAGCTCTGTGAATTGTTTTCACTTTTGTAGCTCACTGCTTAATATGTTGTCATGGAAAATAAGTTGTTTATTTGGTAATTAGTGTCATCCATTCTCTATTGTTTATGTGCATCAACTTTGCTGGAGGTTATAGGGATAAGATGGAAATATACTGGAAAGATCTAAGACGAGAGACCTCACATACCTTGCAAGAGAATCATAGAATCATTTGGTTGGAAAAGAGCTTTGAGACCATCGAGTCCAACCGTACCTGTCCACTACCAAACCATATCTCTGAGCACCTTGTCTACCTGTCTTTTCAATACCTCCGGGGACGGTGACTCCACCACCTCCCTGGGCAGCCCATTCCAGTGCCTGAGAACCCTTTCCATGAAGAATTTTTTCCTCATATCCAACCTGAACCTCCCTTGGTGCAACTTGAGGCCATTTCCTCTTGTTCTATCACGTGTTACCTGGGAGAAAAGACACACACCCAACTCTCTACATCCTCCTTTCAGGCAGTTGTAGACAGCTATAAGGTCTCCCCTCAGCCTCCTTTTCTCCATGCTAAACAACCCCTAACTCTTAGTAGAATAAATACAGATTAGACAGACAACTCCTTTCAATTTCTGAATTTGGACATACTGTGATATTTTTGTTTATAAACCAGTCATAGTGTGTGGCTACAGATACAAAAACTTTAAGTCCCTAAAGCTAGCTCTTCCAGTTACTGATTTTTCTTTTTTTCTACTCAACACATGACTTAAAATGAAGGCAAAAAATGGTTCATCTGTGACTTCATGGTAAGACTTTTTCATATTAAATAGGGTATAATTTTACTGCTGACAGATATTACAAAATAAGGGGATCATTAAAATGAAAATATTAAGGAGAAGAGCATCTTCATTTCAGGTGTATAGTGGTGCTTTTAAAAACAGGTTTTATAGTGGGCAAGAATATGTCATGACAAAGAAAGGGGAAAAAAATGGAATGCCATGATCATTCTAAAGCTTGACACAAAACTATAAATCTCTTTCAAGTGAAGATACACAGATCTTTGTGTAGACCTCTCCAGCTAAGCAAACCAGTTAGCCTTTGATGTACTTATAATTATTAGGGGCTGTGGATTATGTCTTTAGGCAAGGTTGTCTAGTAGTGGGAAGGTATAGATCAAAACTGACATCACGACACAAAACAAGCGGAGAGGTGAGATGAGGTGGAGCCAAAAATAGTTTGGCATTAGTATAGACCTTAAATAAAGCAAACAAATCCACTTCTCAAAAAGGACACAAGGAGGGGAGCAATTAGTGCCTGTAACTTCTCCATAGACTAAAATCCTCACTACTAGTTGGAGAATTAAAAATGTAATTAACAAAAAGCTAAACATCAGAACAAAGAAGAAAATTCAGCAGATCCACTTAGTTAAATGGGAATATATGGTCACACTCCCAATGAGGCAGGTGAATTCAGAACTACCACTGCAATGGACTTCCATGCCATGAGCACTCGCTGCCACTAGCTCCTCTTGAAACCAGGGGACTCAAGCAGTCTACATCAAGCAGACCATCCTTCCAGACCAGGCTTTTGATCATTTTTTTGTAGAGGGCAGGAGTTCTGGTAATGCCAGGCCTACACATGAGCTTGTTACTTGCTAAAATCTCCATCCAAAGCCCACTGAAGATGATGCAATTATTTTCATGGAACACAATGAACTCTGTGGTCTCCATATCACATCCTGTGTGTGGCTTGATATGTACAAGAGAGTGTACACGTGAGCACAGTTAAATCGCTGCAAATGGATCTTTAAAGACACTCATCTTGTGTGGCATAAAATTTAAAAAGTGCTTGTGGAAACTTCATTTCTTGCCATAGGTTAACTGCCAATCATACTTAAAAAATGTTTTTCATGAGAAATGTTTTTCTGTCTCTCTAGGGAAAAAAAGTCATATTATTAGAAAAATAAAAGCAAAGGATTTGATTCCAGAGGTTTTGATTGACTTAAACTGAAAATCTAAATAAATAAATAGGAGATCTAAGACTTACACTGAAGGGAGCAGAGCTCCAAAAAACTGTAGCATAAACAGGTGTCCCCCGAGTCTTTCCAGATCCCAGTTCATCTGTGTCCTGGATAATACCTTTTAAGCATGCCATAAACGTGTTACACAGGGAAATAAAAATCCTGCCATGAAATAAAAGGCTAAGATTCTCAGTTAACTTGAGATTTGATAGCAAGAGAAAGATGCATGTACCAAGGAAGCGTGGGAAATGAAGAAGGCTTTGTCATCAGCATCAGAGAGGGTATATGAGCATAAGGAAGAAGTCTACTGCTTGAGAGATGAAGGGAGTCATTATGGATCAGAAGAGGAACAAATGTTATCAACTAGGCTAATGCAGGGCCAGAGAGGGTTACAAAAACAGGGGGACAATTCTAAACATGGTCCTGGAATGCAAGCAGGCTTGCCAGGACTGTCAGGAATAGGGGAAGATCTGAGTAAATTACAAGTGATTTGGAGGTAGCAGATTGTATGCAAGACCAGACTGGTATCTCAGACACACTGTATGGAAGACAAAACACTACAGCATGTGTCATTATTAATTATCACAAAAGAACATGTAAGCCTTTCAATATAAAATAGTATCACAGAGCTAAGAAGAAATAAATAAATTCTCCACTTAAGGTTCAAACTGGTGATGTCCCTTGCCAGGAAGGGGAAACATTTGGGGCCCCTACATTACGAATGTCATTTTATGAAATTAGACCTCAGTCTCTGTGAGAACTAAAATTTCCTATCTCACTTGCAAACATTATGGAATATTTCCAGAAATGTTTTAAAATTCTATTTTAAGTGGAAAAACCTCAAGTGCTTTCATGAGACATTATGGAACCACCAAAATGTTAGTCAATCTCATCTAGCAGTTCAATTTCCTCAATATCAGGGTTTTTATGAAGATACCTCTGTTAGAAATGTCGCCCAAACATTAGTGTTACTAATATTCTGAATTTAATTCTAAGTAGAAATACAAGGATTCACAATTTGCCTTTTAACTATGTGGCAGTTATCTGTCTTGTCACAACATGAATCCCTTTGGGGTGAAAGCTATTGATTTGAAGGTTAAAAATCATCTTGCTGGGCCCTAATGTAATTTGTTGGAAGTTGGCCTTGGGAAACTTTCTGACACTGACTACGTATGCTTTTAGTTGGATATTCACTGAGCAATGATGTCTGAAAGGCTGAGTTCTTCACCTCCCTGATCATTATTAGTTATGGCATTTCTAAACAGGCTGTGCCGTGTCAGTTCTTTGCAACTCAGCTTTTACATTAGCAACTGACAGTTTACAGCACAGAACAGATGGGCTCTTCCACCACAGACAATATTGTTCCAATCTTGCATATCTATGAGGTTACTCCCACAAACAGAATTTATTAGTAACCTACAAATATCATCAATATTGAAGAAAGCCCTCTCTGTTTTAAACAAGTGAAATGAGGTGCACAGCATACATTTTAGGCAAGGCTAAATGAGAACTCTCTGACCTCGTTAAGGAACTTGAAGATCTACTACAGAAATAACCCAACAGATAATCTTTGGCAGAGGAAACCGCAATATCTGTGGCGACTGGTCTGCTGATCAAATGGGAGTGGGGAAATAGGAGGCAGCTAATGCAGTCTCTGAGATGTACGGTACCGTTACTTCAGTCTTCTCATGCCTCAAGATGCATTTGCACAGGCTGTCAAACGTAAAATCTTATGAGAATCATTTTCTTTAGAAGATTTTAATCAGCTGAAGAAAATATCTGGTTCTGCCAAAACCATAGCAGGGAACAGCAGCAAGGTCACTTCACACTTCATCTTGCTCAGCAATATTCTCACCAAACTACTATGCTCTGAAGGTCTACAGGTGTTTTCACCACAGGCACCCAGACATTCTTAGCTTTGAGGGTGGCTTCTTCAAAATGGTGTATAGCAAAGCGCAATCATGTGAGGAACTGAAGAAGAGCTAAAATTCAGAAAATTTTAAAATAATCAATCTAATTTTAGTTTTATTCTGACACAAATCTTGATATAATGTATGTAAGCAATCTATCAATTATTATAGAACTCTGGATGACATCTATAAATTTCAGCTGAAATTATATTGTCGTTCTACATTAATTGTAGGAGCCTGAAACTTTTCCAAAAGTCTGAGTTTGAAATATATTATGCTTGAAGTGAGCCCTGTACACAGAAACATCTTGACAAATCAAAATATATCTGGGGCAAGATGGAGCACTCTCAAAGGCTTGGGAATCAGCCAGGAGCACTGACTCATGTTATTTTCAAGCAGTGTTGAGCTGAGTTTTGGGGATGGGCTAGCTCAGAAAATATCACCCAGTGGCCATATAAGAGAATGGTTCACACTTGTACTATTTAGGACCAAATATTATAGAGTATAATATATATGAAATATGTTGTAGAGAGACCAGATATTATCTAGGGAGGTGTTCAGTATAACTTGGGATCAATAGCACTGATTGCACCTTGTTGCATCTGTTTAGGTTGATGCTTTCTTATAGAAGCCTGAAGTGGGTGCTCAAGAAGTTTGGGGTTTGATCTGGGAATTGTGACCACTGAGTGGCTGAAAAGCCCCAGAGAGCTGGGACTAGATGAAGAAGACTGGGCTTGGGAGATGGTTAGGGGACATGGTTAGGGGACAGAGACTTGTTTGAAACCACAATTTAAAACTTCTGGCTCTGGCACGAGTTTTTTTTTCCCCTGTAAAGTATTAGGTAAAGACAGTAATTTACATATAAAGCACTTGTTATCTTTTGTTTTCACTGGGTCCACACAGTTCATGCCTCACGACATCTTTTTTTGCTAACAACAGTTTATGAAATAAAAACATCATCAAGAAAGGACGTTGGAATAAAGTACAATAAAACAAAACCCATGGCTGAGATTTCACGTGAGGTTTCAGGTGAGATCCAGTCTGCAGTGAAACGAACTCATGGGAGATTCCTGTTTATTTTCATAGAAAATGAATTGGATGCAAATTCATTACTGTTATAGACTGAACCTCAGTGACAGTTTGTCCCAGGGGCATTGAAAAGTATTTTAAATCATTCTGATAGTTAATTATTCAGCAAATGAGAACACTTTAAACGCTTTATCATATAAAATGACTTTAATAATTCATGCTTATGAGGCATTACAGAGGTAACTGTAGGATCGCTCTGAAGGAGGGGAAGACTGTGTGCCTGCACATTTATCACTGAATTGTAGTAACATGTGTAGTAACATCTGATATGCAAGTAAGACATTTGTGATCACCTCAGGTTTCTTCCCTATCCTCCTCTTTGTGTATATAACACTATATGAGGCTCCCAGTAAATTTAAAAATAGCCTAACTTCAGAAAACTAGTAACAGCATTAGTTTGCAAGAATTAAAAGAAGACACAGATTAAGGCTGAAATTTTCTAGATTAAGTGTAAGAGAATAGATAATAATCAGATACAATAAGTCTTAGGTATCTCAGTTATAATAGGTACAGAGGACAACGACCTAAGAAGTAAGAAAAGACAAAACAAGGGAGATGTAATCACACACTTTAAAGAGTGCCCAGGAACAGATGACCTAAACAAACATCATTTTTGGCAATTCTAGTGGTGAAAGTGCTTGCCCGAAGCCCCAGTTGTGGCACAAAAAAACACTCCAAGTGATTTAAGCTTGAAAATTAAAGATGCTGAAGAAAAGAGTTCAGGATAGGCACTGCTTGATTTCTACTCTGCTGGCGAGGGAAGGAGGTGATATTGTATTGCATAACCTTGGAAGTCATGGATTTCTACAGTATACAGAAATAGCCACATAAACACACATACTGCCTCTCTGCGCTTCCATATATTTGAATGGCATTTGCTTGTATGCTCTGGGTAAACACCGAGAAGTATGGTTTTAAAAGAATCCCATGTCACCCAAGATCTCAAAGGTTTTGTGACTCCTTCTGAGTTTTAATCATATTCTACTTCTTGGCATGGGACAAGGACAAAAAGCTCAGTGACTTCCTCTCATATTCAAAGATGCAGTAGAATAAGCAAACCAGCACTGTGCATATTTCACACCAACATTTTGTGTTCTTTTTTTTCCCCCTTTGTCTACTTTCTCTCTTGCTGGAGGTCAGCTACCTAGACTTGGACCCCTTCTGTTTGGCCCAAAATCAGAACAGTCTACATATCTGCATACATCTCTTCATGACAATTTAGATGAAACACAGAAGGAAGTGAATGAGTTATGAGTTCCCCTGCCTGAGAAGTTGTCTGTGTTTGAGTTATTAGTCTCACCCTGCAATTTTTGCATCGATATTCCTTATGGAACGGCAAGAATCCCCTTGCACACAAAGCTGTTACTTTCAAGCCAGGATCTGAGCCTGTGTTCACATCAGTAAATGTTTCATTCGAAAGGTGCCAAAGCATTCACGACCTGACTCCAGATATTGGCACAGTGTGAACGAGCAAATATTTAGAAGTGAAGTGAATGAGATTGCCACACCTGGACTTTAACACCAGTATGAACAAAGATTTTCGGATTCCGTCCCTTACCTCTTGCTGTACCTCAGTTTGTACAGCCTGAACTCTTCTATATAGCCATAGCATCAATCTTGGGCAGAGAAAAACTTAATGAAATATA
>NW_010303204.1:0-2472 GCF_000700745.2 Antrostomus carolinensis
AATAAAATTAAAATAGTAATAATAATGATGATAACTGCATCTATCTATCTATCTACGTATGAGTGATTCACAGTGCAACTGCTCAACACCCGCTGATAGTGATTCCAGAGGAGTGAAAAGGAATCCCGAAACCAAAACTGCAATCCCGGAAAAACAAACCCAAGTGATCCCTGAGAGAATCTCCCCCTTTCTGGTCAGCCCTGGTTAATATATAATGACGTAATATGATATGGAATATCTTATTGGTATATCCAACTGTCAGTTCTGGGTTTTGCTAACTACTGCACTTCCGCCTCTCAGACCTTTGCACCTGCAAACTACTCAAACATCATATCCTTGTACCTCATCAACATTCTTCTCGTAACAAATCCTACACTGAAACCAAAACACAGTGCTTTGCATCTACTCAGAAGAAAATTATCCTAGCAAAATCTACGACAAGAGATTAAGGAAATAAATATTGACACAGTTCTTTTGACTATTAACTTTATTATAGTTGAGGTTTTTGATATGAGCTTTTCCATGATTGCCTTGATATGAAGTATATGCATAGTATTTATGATCTATAGTCTACACTTTTATTTTTTGAAATTAATACACTTCAATTGTAAGACACTGGAGATGGAAAACAATTAGGCAGAGGAATGTTAACAATTAATGGAAGTTAAAGTAATTCCAAATCAGCCCATAATCTTTATATGAGGAAGGGTCTGATCTAATGAAGATTTCTTATGTGTCAATACAAGTAGATTTATTTTTTTATTTTTTGAATTCTTATGTGAAACACATGCAATATATAGCTATACTTTTCTGATTGTAAATAAGCTATATATAATTATCAATATTAGGTAAGGACATGATGGTTGAATTTTTTGATTGATTAAATGCCACAGTTTCCGTTCATTTTAGCAGCACTAGATTTAAATTTATTTTTGTTATTGACCTGGTTGGTAGAATCCTACATGTGTTTGAAATGTAGAACTACTACCTCATTTCATGGTATCTGATTTTATACAAAAGGAGAATGTGGAATTCTGCTAGCATGCCTTCACAGAACATTTATTTCTAGATGGATAATAATGAAAATACTAACTTCATGCTCAAGCGTACTGGAAATCATGTTTTAATTTGTAGGGAGATAATTATTTTTATAATCTGACATGTTTTTTAGATAAGTCATTCTTGAGCACAAAGAGCTTAAACTGTACAATATATAGATAATTTGCATGTTTCAGTGAAGTTGCATCAAATGGCTCTGGGTTTGTGGAAACATCTACTGAAAAAATAAACTCAGAATGGAGCGCATGTCATTTTGTATCTGGATGTTGCTATGGAAGGCTAGACCTGGACCAATGCTTTCTTATCACTTCTCTTTTACACGGAGTGGGTCTTGCTTAGTTTTGTTAAGTAGCTGTAAGCTCTACACCAGTTTTTGCTGCCTTTCCTTGTGGCTTCTGAAAAAATTCACATCTTATGAGGATTTACTGATTTTTATTTGCCAAACATGGATGGATGTGTACAGTTCATGCTTTTTAAATCTGTTAATAAGTCAATGGAAGGTCTGACTGCTGCACTGATATCTGAATAATGTTTGAGGTATGATGTTTGAGGTCTGAATTTAGTGCACTCTCCAAGTTTTAAAAAATGTGTGTGTCAGCAGGTCTGATGGTAATCATATCAGCTCCAAAAGGAGCTGCATCCTCATTCATTTGTGATTTACTTTGTATGGTGCCCTGGGGTAAGAGTAGTTCTTAGCATTTTTCCAGTTGTCAACTGGGGGTTGTGCCGTGTCTCATATATGCTGGGCTTCTGCTTCAAGTTATTTTTTTTTTTTAAAATAAGTTGCCTGGATAGTGAGTTATCGTTTAGGATCACGTTAATTTTCCATTTGGGAAAATCTGTTGAAGTAATGGTCTTATCTCTGACTACTTTACTTTTGACAGACTGGAATCCCTTTGAGTATTGTAAGTCATTTCTCATAATACCATACTATAAGGAAGTGATATTAGTTCTGCTGAGTGAATCCTGAAAACAAAAATCTACTTGTTGAATTTATTCACATTGCTTTTTATTTAAGAGATGAGAATGTTTTAAGGTTCATCTCCATGAGTGTAATTAATGACATACTTCTAGAATAGCTTTTTCCTTAAGCATTTTGATATCAACACCTACGGTTCAGAAACTCAGAATTATTTTACTTGCACTTAACTTGTTTTTTGCATTTTCTTAGGCATAAACAGAAACACATTACATTCTCTTACATCTATATATAGCTGTAACTAAACAAGCAAAATTAGAATATTTCTGAATCCTGTAAACTGATGATACTGAGAAAAAAAAAAAGACTTAATATTTATATTAAGTGTTGGGAAAGATCTCACGGGCTAATGTCATATAAATACCTAAACTACAAAATTTAGTGACTTGCAAGTAATTGATTTTTACTTCTCATTTATGGGGAAAAAAACTGTA
>NW_010303204.1:2507-12415 GCF_000700745.2 Antrostomus carolinensis
CATCAGATATAAGGGAAGAAAGCTATTAATTTTTTATGGTGTGCATTTCTGTAGTTAGGTGGGTGGTGTTTTATAAACATAATTTATTTGTGCCAATCTTTCCATAAAGCTGCATATAAGCAAATGTAGAAAAGTCTTCTGCAAGCTGGGGTTTTTGTTTTTTTAGGTTTTTTGCGAGGCATAGGCAATAGAGCTGAAGAGATTTTTATTTAATATGAAAGCCTAGCTACTACCTCTGGCTGTAACCTGTTTATAAAACTTTTTTGAGCTGCATACTGAGATAAATATTTCTGACAGTGTTCAAAACTTCCACTGACAAATTAATAAACTATTGAAATTGTAGGGTCTCAGAAAAAGCTCATGCAGAATTATCTCAGAATCATTCCAGGGAGCCATTTCAAATATGTCCTGCCTGGGCTTCCATCATTTGGCGCTCTGAAGGGAAACGCTCTAAATGGAGATGACAGTGTGAGGTCTGAAGGCAGGGTGGCTGTGCATAGTGTGGTTGCAGTCCATAACAAATTCAGCCAACGTGGGCAAAAAGAAAGGGACAACTTGTCTTGAAGGGACAAGTATCCCACTCTTGAAGGGATACTGTTGGCTCAAACAGTGCTTGAAAAGCACTACTCAAAAAAGGTCAAGAGTGGGGGGAAACCCAGAAATTACCCATTCCATCAGTTACATTGCTACTGTTTCCTGGCCAGGCGAGACTACTGAACATTAGTGTAGAAAGTAAAGGTTCCACATAGCTGAAAATGGTCAGACAATTCATGCATGAAAAAGCCAGTGCAGCCTGTCCATAAACTGAAAACTCCCAGTGTAATGTGCATAAGTGGTGGTGGGTGTGAATAACTCAAACAATGTCCCTTTGAAGTTTTCCCAAATGCTGTGCATGGCACAACTTAAAACAAAGGCAACCATGTGCAATCTGAGGTGAATATAGATGGTCCAGTTCACATAAATTTGTCAAGTAAATACTTTTATTCAGTCCTGATAGCACTTCAGTTACTCTTCCACTGCTCTTGCTCTGAGTGTGGACTGCTTCCTTGGATTGGAGGATTAAAACATTTAGTAACATCTTTAGGTAACAGAAAAAGGGGAGAGACTTGGCTTTAGATTTCTCTGTAGTTGCCTTTAATGAAGACTTTGGAAGAGCATACTTTCAAGCCTGGAAAGTAATTCATTTCTTTAGGTATGCTGAAATAGTTCACAAAATGTGTTTTAGATGAGTAAGTTTTGTGATAGAATTGGGGTTTTTTTGTGGAATGGTCTAATGCTGACCCAAATCAGAGGAATTAATGTGCAGACTTTACACCTTATTTGTGTTTGTCAGTGATAAAGAAAAGCACTTAGGGTAAAAAACATAGGAGTAAAACTTTCACAAATAGATTTCAGGAGGTGCAAAGGGAGAGATTGACTGAACTTGACACCATTCTTACTTGAAAAAGATGAGAAGTGACCGTTAACCATGGCCAAAGTTAACGGTGATTGCCTCTGCTAAAACTGCAATCTTGCCAGTCTTGATTTCTGCAGTTTTTCTGTGAAGCTGCAAAAGAGCTGAGGGGTGAGTGTGGAGGGGGAGTTGTTGGTACAGAATCCTCAAGTCCCCATGTCGTCTTCCCCTTTTCTGGCTTCTGGGTAAAGCATGTCTCACTGGTCCCTGGGACTTGTCTTGCCATGGGAGTGACAATACAAGACTTTCTAATTACTCCCCACTTTCACTGCTTAATCTGTTTATTACAATCCTTTTTTGTTAGAGACGGATCAAATTTGGGTAAAGGTAACAACCTTTCATAATTTTAGCAAAAACATCAGTGTCCCAGTGTGCTGCAGTGTGTGTGAAGCCATATATACATGGCTAAAGAGGAACAGCGCCTGTTACGTGGGGACTTGTTTTTCAGGTAAATTCGTCTAGGCGCTGAAAAAACTTTTAATAAAATGAGACATTTTGGGTCATCTTTTCAGATGAAAATCTGTTTTCCTCCTCTTTAATAAGGGTAAAAGGGGCCAGTGAGCATCAGTGCCTTTTGGCAAAGTCTGTCTGCTGCTTGTATCTGCAGTACACGGGTAACTCCTGACATGGGAGTCAAAACTGAAGTTAAATAGGTAAAATACTATTTAAAAGTTATGAAACTGAAATGATAAAATGAATTTACAAGAAAGACCAGTTATATTTATGCCAAAGATTTACAAGTAGTTTAACACAATCTGTGTTTGACATGGTAAGTTGTCTTTATCATTAAAATGCTAATGAAATTGTAAACATCTGTTAAATTTATGAAGATAATGAAGCTTGTCAGCTGCATCTTTCTTGTGCCAGAATTCCTGTTTAGCTCAGGTCTGCATACAGATTTGGTGGAGTGGTGGTGAGAATCTATTTGACCTCTGGGAGAAATGTCAGTGTAAAATTGAGCCCTGTCCTGTTTGGTTTGATGAATTTGTCCTGAAGTGCTTCTACCTGTAGTTTGGGTCATCTTTATCTGATCAGTCTTCCAGAGGCTTTCAAATGTGGGTCTGAAAATCAAAATTCAGTCAAAGAGGGTCACAGGTATTTGATTTACAATTGTTGAAATAGTAAACTGGTGAACAGAAGTGAACGAATTTCCTATTATTAATGCCTTCACTAATCAGTCTGGTAGATGTGTATGTTTTCTATTCTGTACAGACTCCGAATGTATCCTGGTTTACTGGTCATATATTACTCTGGCAGCAGAAACACCATGGACTGCAAAACTGCAGGCAGATTTCAAATGTCTTTGCCATGTGAAATGATCTGTACTCAGCCAAAGAGTGCAAAGAAGATTGCATTGTTTGCAAGAGGTTGCTAATTGGTTTTTAATTTTTAAAAACTTTTATGTCAAATGCTTTCTGTACCTTGGTTAAAGACAGCATCAGAAACCCAGCTTAACTCTGATTGTAAATATCAGTCACTATTTAACTCTCTTCTGTTTTGTTTTGTTTTGTTTTTTTCTGTAAAATTTAGTTAAAACGTGTAACCATAGCTTCATTGAAGTATATATATGTAAAGAGAGGACAGGTCTTAACTTTGTGGATCTTTAATTGCTTATGAACTTCAAAGAGGAACTTGTAGAAGTTAAACAGATGATGGCACTTTATGGGCTGCTCTTGGTAATTGAATACAATCTAGCTGCTGTTTGAATACAACTCCAAAATTCAAATTATGTAAAACTACTGTTTCAGAATGAGGTAGTAGAAATAGTAATAATTTTTGTAGTTAACAATATTTGCTTTGGACAAAACTATAGGCATGTTAGCCTTTAGCTTTTTGACATTTGTGTCTCCACTTAAGTAAGCTTTGACTTACAGTAGATTAAGCACAACTGTCAATGTGTTTCATGGGCTTATGCAGAAACAAACCCTATATTTATGAAAGTCTTGGGTAGGAGAAGGGAGAAAATATTCTTGGAAAGTGTCTCAAGCATATATTTCTTTTCAAATTGTGCAGCTTAGTTGGGATGATGTTCAACAGCTCTCTCTCCATTGTTGTCAATGACCCATCTTTGTGCAATCATAACACTTTTCCTATAGAAGAAACAGAGAATAGATTATAGCCTGCTATTCATCTGCTAGACCATAATATAATGTTTACTGTGCTGCAGCTGTGATCAAAATGTCTCTCCATCATCTAGAAAATTTTAGCTCAGGGCTAGTTATAAGTGTTTGGTCGTCCAAAACATCCATGCAGCCCCATCTGGCTTCTGAACTCAGCTTTACTCTTGGATACCATAAGATAGGTCTGAAATTGTGTCTGTGGAGGAAGGATAATGAGATGAAAAGGAGGAAAATTTCTACTCTGTCTTCAATTTTGTGTGTCCTTAACAGGGGGAAATGGAAATCCCTTAATGGAAGACTGCTACTCAGGCAGCCCATATGGATTACCTGGCATCTTGCAAGTAGATGCAACTGATTTGATTTTATGGGAGAAAAGAGGGAATATTGCTTGTTTACTCTGCCGCCCCCCTGCCATCCTCTCCCCCCACCCCCCATTCCTGACTGGGTTTAAAAAGCTCAGATGATTTCTATGAGCAAAAGCTTAAGTATTCTGTCAGCTCTGCTTGAGACCAGAGAAACTCCTAAGAGGACTGTTATGCCCCTGGCTGATGTGCTGGCCACCAGTGAGTAGGAGGAGGAGATAATTATGGAGAAATTCTGGCAGAGGTAGGAAAGGCAGAGTGTGACTCACCCTCCTCTAGAGGTGTGGGACACTTGTGTTACAGTGCCTGCTCCAGTCAGTGTTGAATTATTTATTCAACTCAGAAAGGAGAAACTGAGTGGGGTTTGTTTGGGGGGTTTTATTATTTTTTTATTTCAATGAGGGAAATGTTGTTTCAAAACTATTTTGTATGATTTCAAGAAAAAAAAAATACTCCCACAGGCATAGCTGGCAGCTGTGTACTAGGCACACTATTGCGTGAATAGGGGCAGAGAGTTAGTTGGAATATTTGGACATCTGTGCCTTCCCATTCTTTTGGGGAATGATTCTCAAGTGTCTACAGAAAGAATTTCAGCATGTAGATTTCTGGAAAGATCTTGTTTTAATAAAAAGAGCTTGGCTCCAATTAAGAAAATGCTAGTTTGCGTTGCCTGTAAAGAGTTGTGTTCATTTATGTTACCTGATTATTTAATTGTTGCCTGCTTTCCAATATTTGCCTTGCACTGTAAAACAGAAGGCATTTTTTTTAAATGTTAGGTGATACAGCGTTTGTGCAGCACCTGATAGTGTCAGAAGAGCAAAAAATAAACATGCAGCTCACTATTTAGAACCAAACCTCTGGATTTCAGCTTGCACGTATTGTCTGTACTAGCTGATCTAACAGACAACCAAGAATTGCAAAAGCATCTGACTGCCATGAGCACCCATCCTGGCCTTTTTGCCACAGAAGAATTTTTCATCTTTAGAAAGGATGTATTCTACCTGCCAGTGTGATTTACAGACCATACGTCTTCTCTTCAGCATTTGAGTATCCATGGCCATAGGGAACTGCTCTGCCTCATTTGTAGCGTGTGGAAAGAGATTTCTTTTAATGATTTTAACTCTTACAGAGCCACATTTTTGTGTCCCTGTATTATTTTTTCTTGGTGGTTGTGTCAGCTTATAGTGTGTGTGATGTGGAAAAGAGTATACTATGAATCCTTGGTTTTGTTTGCTCTTGGCAGGCACTACTACACTTCCTACCCTTGTGCGCACACCTACCTTGATGATGCAGCCTTCCCTGGATATCAAACCCTTTATGTCCTTCCCTGTGGACAGCAGCTCTTCCGTTGGATTCTTCCCAAATTTTAACACAGTAAGTAAAGGTATTTCCACATTTAGTTTCAGTGTATGCCTTCCAAGCCAGTTCTAATATCCAGTATTGAAACTGCCTTAAATCAGTGCATTGTTGACGCTACTCTAGAGAACCCTTTTTGTCTGTGCTGTGGTAGTTGCTGTTTCCTTGTGTGAAAGATTCAGAGTGGTACCCAGCCTTCTTAACTGGGCTGGTCCTCTTTAACTTGGTCTGTTAGGGTGGTGTTTGCACACTGAAAAAAACCCCAAACAAACCCACAATAGAGATATGGTGAGTGATAGAATAATTTTGAGCATTTGCCTGGGAACGTGCATTTCCCTGTGCTGTAAAAAAAGAAAAAGCAAACGCTGATGGAAAAAGTATTACAGGTGAGACCTAGATCCTCCACTGATGTGAATCGAGCTAAGTCTATTACAGCCAGTGAAGCAACTAGAGGATCTTGTTAGTTCTGTATAATAACAATAAAGTCTAAAATTGCACAGCCAGGCAGTGTGAGAAATGTGAACCTGCTACATTTAATTTATGGTAAAGCATCTTGGCTTTTTGCAAAACAAACAAACAAAAAAACCAAAAAAAACCTGTTGCCAAAATGATGCTCAATGCTTCTGTAATTCTCCATGTTTTTCAGAGCAGCAATAACAAAAATACTCTCTTCTGTAGTTTTCACTTCCTTAACAGCTCATAAAATGGTTCTGAATGTTATTAAAGTGCTTTTTTGCTACCACACTTTATCATTTGTTTAATTATTATCTTAAATGCATTGAGTACACCAAAACTAGTATTTTATATGTTGCCACTCAGGTTTCCATGTGTGGAGGTAATTCAGCATGGAATGAGTTGGCAAATAGTAGGCTAATAGCAGCAGGAAGGAAACTGCTTTGGGTAATTTCTGCCAAGTCAGCGAGTACAATCTGTTTGTGCATGACCGTTGCCTGAACTGTAGAGCATCGCACTTGTCACTGTAATTGCGGGAGGGGTGGAAAGGGTGGTAGTGTCACCGCTGCCAGACAAGTATCAACTGAACCACTGCCAAGTGTTTCCTTTTGCAAACTCACCTTCTGTCTGAAGTTAAAACAGCAAGAGGATTTTTTTTTTTCTTCATGACTTGCAAATATATCTTGCTGACAGGCCTGACACGCATGCTGTGGGATGGTTATGAGGTCGTGTATCAGCCAGCTTCTTTCAAATGTCAGCAGACCAAAACATATTATAAACAGTAGCAAATATTTGACTGCAAATACATTATATGTATTCATTGCTAAACATATATGTGAAAATTGTGTGTTTATGAGGGAGATGTAGGGATGTGTATGTGTACATAGAGTTAAAAGATTAAAGAAATCCAGGGATGTTTAAAATGCAGGACAAAAACTCAATACAGCTTTAAGAAAGCAGTGTGTCATTCTCATCTTCTACACATGATGCAATTCATATTCATTTTCCATCCTCTTTCTAATATGTTAGAGAATTTTATTTGTTACTTATTTGTCTGCTTTCCAGCTGCACTGATTTTATAGGTGAGCTTTTTAACAGAACTATACATAAAGATTCAGAACCTTTTCTTTAGGGATGCTGTAGCTGTAGAGTCAACCAACACTATTTGCTTACTGGTGGTATTATTGAATTTCTGAGTTGCAGTAGCCTCTAGACACAGATTAATTTGGACTGTTTTTGCCTATATACACCAGCTTACATTTTTTTTGTGTTACATTCCATTTGTCTAATCCCTGAAATGTTTATCTTTTACACCTGTCATTCCTTTCCAAACTTCTATGGGTTTTATTAAAAAAAAGAGAACTGAAGTAATCAGCAAATATTGTCAACTCTGTCTACTTCATCCCTTGGAATTCTGATAATTTTATAAAATCATGCTGCTATGCACCACAGACACTGCATATTTAAACTCTTTTTTGAGGAACAGTGGTGGTGTGGTTCAGTATTACTCTATTTCTAATCCACAGATTTTGCTATTTATCTTGCTGTTATTGATTTTCCCAAACAGTCTTTTACGATTGACTTTAAAGCTCATTGGAAAACTAAATAATTCATGGTTATCTACTGACCAGCACAGCGAACACCAGCTGCCTTGCACTTCCTTTCTTTCTAACTTAGCACTGCCTTTGCAAATGTAGATTTCCATGTTTGTGTATATATTTTTTTTCTTTTTCACAGTAAAGTGGTGGGAGGAGTATGTAAAAGTTTTTTAAAATCCTTTTTTGAGAAGATAATATTGAGTGAGTAGAAGCTAAATCCAGTTGATGATGCATAATGTATGCATCATCCAAAGTGCCATAATTTTTCACCTTGTGCAGGAGCAGAATATTAGAAGAGCTTTTTCTCCCTTCCTCAAGAAAAGCACCATCATTTGCCTTATGGATCAATCAGGAAATCTATGCACTTCACTCACAAGAGGACATGTCAAGGACTGTAGTCAGTGAAACCTCTAGTGTGCAGCACTCAATCTCTTTGCCTTCAGGAGGACTGAAGGGATCCTGCAGCACGTGCCAAGGCTGCTGTTCATGCTTGCATGTGTTCACTGACGGTGGTAAAAAGAAATGTAGTCTCAAGATAAAACTTATTTGGATCCACCTGTTCATTTTCAATGGCAGTAAGATATAGAAACATTCTCTAAGCGTTTCCAAGAGATGGTTTCTAACTTAATTTCAGTGGCCTGGAAAAAAAAAAAAAAGTTTCTGCTTAGGAGCTTGATACAGTAACTACCAGAGCAGGAAAAACAAGGTAAAATATATTAACTACAACATGTTAAGGTAACACCCCCTACAGTGTTTCCAACAAAACCCTTCTTTTATTTATGGAAATATATTTAAAATCTGAAGTAAACCCTTTCTTATGTAGTTAACATTGACAGTTTGCAATTCTGAAAACATCTATGATGCTCCAGATGAGACATCAGTGTTCCCAGTTCATTTGTGAAAGCTCTGAACACTTGCTTCTCTCCACATGGGGTAATTTCAAATGAAGCACTGAGCAGACCCTGATATTTTTAAAAGAAATGCCTACCCCAAGTAAGTCTTATTTTCCTGATGGAATTGTGTGATTTAGTTGAAAATGCCTCCCTTCTGTTTCTCCTAAAAACATTAATAGTTCTAAAAATTTATAGTATTTATCAGTTCACACCCCCAATTAAATTTGTCTGTGTCCCTTAGGGCTTGCTTATTATATAGGAAAAATTAATTCGGAAATGATTGCACCAGCTTCTTGGATACATGCCTTTATTCCTCAGTAAGGGTGCCTTTTTGTTTCAACAGATCAGCCAGAAAGGGAACTTCTAAGAGCAGAATGAAGGATTCCAAGCAGAGAGATTGCAGAATAGGTGCTCTCTTCTTTCCTACTCTTTTCACAGTACTAGCAGATAGTTTTGGCAGAACAGGACAGACATGATCAGACTGTCATAGCCTGAACCTGAGTTGCTGCACAGAAGGACAAACCCTCTCTCAGAAGTGCTGCAGCAGTGGATCCAAAGGTGACATCATCTTTGTGCTGGCATCAAGTTCTAAAAGCTCTTGTCAGTTGCTCATACTCCTCTGTCTGAAACACATAGCTTGAATCAAATTCTCAGCTAGTATTACTTAAAATGTTCTTGTTTATGGCAGAATGGGAGGCAGCATTATAGGAACTTCCCAAATTGATACCTCCAATTTGGAATAAATGTGTACAAAAATGTGTTAAGTAGAGCTCTTTTTTAGCACACTAAAATGACTCTAATGTTTTCTTAGCATGTAATGTCTTCCATATTGATTACATTTAAATATCTGTAATACTTCAAAGTCAAGTGCATAAAGTCAGTGGAAATCAAAGATAAGATTGCTGTGGTCTGCATTGTGCATTTATTATCATGTAATCTTGAATTTTACACTTGCTGGCTTCCACCACACAGCTTCACCTTCAGCACCATTCTTTCTCTACAGCGCCCTACTTTTTTTGTCTCATGTCATCCATTTGTGTAGTGAATGAAGAAAGGATGCTTTGTGATCACATCATGGAAAGTTATCATGATGTATGCACTAAAGTGGCTGAAGGCCAGGATTTATCTTGCAAGGCAAACAATATTTACTGTCTGCATCTCCCTATAAAGGATGTATACTTCCCAGAAAAAAAAAAAATAATCTCAAAACTCCAGTGTGTTCTACCTCATCGTGAAATGAGAGCAGCTCTTCCAGATTCAAATTTAGTCAAAGTGGTACAGCCAGGGACCCATCAGTCTGCACAAAAGCAGTATCAGCAACTTCTCAGATTCTATCATCATAGGAAATAATCAGCAATTCATATACTTCCTTCTGAGTTTATTGTGGCCTCCAGGGTAATCAAAGATTATAGCATCTCTTGTAGCTTTCATGTTAGTGAAATATTTTCCATCTAACTAGCCCATGATTGGTTTCTAAATACTGGTTCATACCTTCATATTTTAGAGGACACACAGATTAATGTGGCCTAGTTACTGCTTCAGTGTCTATTTCTCTTCAAGTAGGTTTATGCTGATTCTTAGAGTTTGCTCAGTCCCCTTGTGAAGTGGACCAGAAGTATTTTACATCTGCCAGGGAAGGTGAGCCAGCTGGAATGGGTTGCAGGAAGGGAAAG
>NW_010303204.1:12429-20818 GCF_000700745.2 Antrostomus carolinensis
ATTTCTGTCTCTTCTCCAGCTTTAGCCATGCCTGGGTGAAGTATGCCTGGCCTACCCCCAAGACAGCTACTGGGAGGGACTAATTTGCTCTTTCCTCTTCTGCATTTTCAATTATGTCCCTCATTTCTATTTGCAACCTATCAAGTTCTCATTTGAAGGGCCTAGTAAACAGCCAAGGCAGAAGTGGAGGTCTGCAGATAAGAGCAGAGGGCACTCGTATCACCAGCTTCCCTCGCCCCTCTGCGCCAAGTGCCTCTTCTGCAATTGGCACGGTGCTGCGGCTCACAAGCTTTCTCTTTCCTTAGCAGGGTCTGAATTCAGCCACTTAACACCCTGCTGCAGTGCCAAAGTATGCTCTGGAGCTCAGGATTATATACAGGAGGAGCAAATTACAGATGCAGCTAACTGGATGTTGCCAACCCGTTATCAACAGTCCTCTTTATCTAAGTAGCCTGTCCATGTGCTCTGGTTTCCTCTTTTCCCTTTTGTGAAGTGCTGGAAGGAATTGACCTCCTCTGCTCCTCTTCCTTTGAAACCCTCTTCTCCAAAGAGCAGGTGAAGTTTTGTAAGACCTATACTTAACACCCATTAACAGCACAGAAAGTAAATTTAAGCAATTAACTTAGAAGGAGAGGTGTTTTGTGGGGTAGCTGGATATTTTGTTTGGGGTTTTTTGTTGGTTGTTTTTTTAATCGCAAAATGGCAAGATTTTTTAATATCCTTTTTTATATTCGTGCAGACGCTTCACGTTTGCCTTCTATTCCTGTGTTGAGCACTTAAAAATGTTCCTATCTCACTTTTAGTTACTGTGTATATAATAGTTCATGTTTTCCAAGTCATAGCCAGAATCATCCAAATTGCAACATGAGGAATGAGCCTGGTACCTTTTAGACAGGAAAGAAAAGAGAATAATAGGTGTTTTCCCAGATACTTACAGGTGAGGAAAGCAGAGGTTCAGGAACTATATAATAAAGCTCAAATTTTGGCAGCACAGACCTCTGCTCTGTGGTTAGTCTTTGCTTTCTCCTCTCTCATCGCACAGCACCTGACTGAAGAGCCCCCTTACCCTCCGTGTCTTCCTCTTTTCAGTTACCTCTAATCCTTTTTCTTTGTGTCCTTAGGCTTTTTGTACCAAGCCAGGAATTTCTCCTTGTCTTTCTATGGCTTTGATGCAAACCAGCAGAAACCTCTTTCAACCATGGTAGCAGCTTTTGGAAAAATTCTTCTCGGCCTTTGGAGGCCCTGAAAAATGCTTATTTAAGGTGGTATATTTTTCCCAGAAAATACTTGAACCATTTCAGCTGAAACTTTCAAAAAAGATTGAGCTTGAAGCAAACACCTGGTAAGATACACTGAGTTAATTATTGGGGGGGGGGGAATTAAAAAATTGCTGCCAAGAGCAGCAGTGTTTTTTTGTTTAGCTGAACACAGCTGAATGTTCTGAATATCAGCAGCCTTAATAATAAATAGTAATATAGCATCTTCCATCAGAGTTGTAAATATGTTATTTAGACCTTTCAGCCTTTTTGTGAGGCTGCAAATATTTTTATCCCCATTTTACAAATAAATAATATAAGGCTCAGATGAAGTGACTCATCAGAGTCACAAAGGGAAGGGAAATTGTCATATTTCTTGTGTATTAGTTTAACCATTGGGTTTGTACTTTGTTCATTTTCTCAGGTTTGGTCTGTCATGGTCCTGATAGTTCATCTTACAGATACAAAGTCTTGTACTATGGTAGAGGAGTAGTCTGAATGGATTAAAAAAGAAGCTGCTGATTACTTAAAGCTGATTCAGTTAAGTTTTTGTTTTGTTTTGTTTTTTTTAAAAAAAGCATTAAACCTCAGATACTTGCTTTTTTCCTTATTCTCCATTTGCTTGGGGAAGAATTTTCTTTTATCCCAAAATATTTTTAGCAGCTTTCTGTTTCTTTATTTGACCTAAAAAAATCTCCAGTCTTGTCTGGAGCAGAAAATTTGATATTTTTCTACTATAAGGGTTAAATCTGTTGTTGGTGTTCACATTACAAACACAATCCTTTTATGTATTGATATTCTCACTTGAGAATAAGCCTTATAAGAAACTGAAAACAGATTCAGATTTTTGGAGGGGGTTTTTTTGCTGTGGTGTCTCACCAAGTCTTTCTTTAGGTTGAGTCTTCTACAGGAATCAAATATTAAATTTTAATAATCTTTTACATTACAATTTCTAAAATAGCAGTCATATTTAATTTTCAGAACACACTTTCTAAGGCTGTCCTAATTATGATTTTATAAACCAGAAATTATTTTTGACATGCAATAAAAATATCCATGGATGAAGGAAAGGAAGGGCAGAGGAAATATTCCCAGCACTGAAAAAATAATAGGAAAAAATAATTAAGAGGTATTTTCTCAGTTCTATTTTGGTCTCTGTGCTTAATCATATCATGTTATTCGGGGAGAAGAGAGAGATAGGGAGACAGTAGAGTTATTTACCTGATTTGTTTTTTGTGGGGTTTTTTTTTGGTTGGTTTGTTTTTTGCGTTTTTGTTAGATATCAGAATTTCTTGATTTAAGCCAGAAAAGTGCAAAGATGAAGGAAGACAGAAGAGCAAAAGTTTAGAAAATCCCTATTTTTATTTCAGGTGGACATTGTAGAATGTTTTTCCTTTTGCTTATGTTGGTCTAAACCATGATTTTGAACTGCTTTAAGAGAAACAAAATTCTACTGAGAAGTCTGGGATTCATCCTTGGCCTCCTGAGCTTCATCTGACAAAGTCTTGCAAATTAGACTTTCTAAGTGAAAACCCTACTGAAAGCAATCTCTGCTTCAGCAGAAGATTCCCATTTTGGTGCAATGTCAGCCAGCTTCCTCTACCAGGCTGAGTCAGAATCCATCCTGAGATAGAGAAGGACATGTGATGGTGAAATTATTTGTGTTAGCACACAAGATGGATAAATGGGCATGTCACTAAAGATTTAGAGCTATGCTTCCCAAGTCAATGCTGAGGCAAGAAGATGAATGCATTTCTTGTTAAAACAAAAAAATATGTCAAGTAGGTAAAGTGAAAGCGTATTTGAGCATATTATTCTAACTTTTAGTACCTATGTTTCAATGGCATATTGAAAATCTGAAAAGGAGTTCAAGAAAACCTACCAAATTAATCAAGACTTTCATAGTGAGAAGCTTAAGGAGCTATTTGGTTTATGAAAGAGAAGGTTAAGAGCTGAACTGCTTGCAGTGTATGAGTTCCTACACGTTCAGAATGTATCTGAGATTAGGGTGACTTTTAATAGAGAAGCACAACTAGATTGAGTGGTTTATAATAGATATGGTAAGCACTACTTCCCCAGTGGTATAAATTAACTTTGCTGGAAACTTTTAGATCAAGCTGTTGAGGTTTTTTTCCCAAAATTTAGGCTCTGCTTTTTATCAATTATCTCAAATTATCAGACTTCATAACAGGAAGGGTGGAAACTCTCCAGTGAATGAAATTGTGTCAGGAAATCAGATGTAATGGTTCCTTCTGGCCTAAAATAAATCTGTAAATTGCTGTAGACATGACATTCATTATTCTGTGTGATTGTGAATACAGGCATGCAGAGACAATCATCATCTTTTTTAGTTTTTCCATGCAAACTGTTCTTTAAAAGGGGAACATGCAAGAGGGTACCACACCAAGTGGCTCTGCATTATGCCATAGAACTGGACATAAGAAAGTAGGGAGAGAAGCTGAACTGCTAGTGGCCAGAGACAGAAAATCAGTCTTCCCAGTCCAGCAGTCCAGCCCTGCAACTCTGTTAACAGAAATAATATGGAATTTACAAAAGTTAAATTAGCTGAAACTTAACCTCTAAAAGGAAAATGAGGAAGCTGAATTCATTCATATTTCACCTCTTTCAAGGCATAAAAGATTGTTCCGAGGTCTGGATGCCCTTTTAGTTTTCTTGTACTAAAAATGAAGTAGAAATATATATACATCAAATATGTCTCTTTTCTTTATTATTTTTCAGGTATTCACAGTTATTTCAACAACTCTTCATGGATAGCTGTAGTATCTGACATGTTAGGAAATGAATTACAGCAAGACTTTTGCTTAGTTTTAAAATGCCTCTGGGCTGATTTCACTGACTAGCAGAAGTGTGTGGAGGTCACAGCTATCACAGCCACTATTTTCCTCCGGGAAGCTGGAGCTTGCTGCCAAGTTGATCAAGAGGGGGGGAGACAAACACAGTGACATGTTGCATTCAGAGAGATTTGCCTTCAGAGTACAATGTTGTTATTGTATTTTGGGAACCACGTAGAAGGGAAGGGAGATATTATTCCCTGTGGTCTGAATTCTTTCTTAGTGGATGCTTATGTCATGTCTTTCTGCACTTGGCGAAAGACATATACTCAGAATTTTAAAAAGAAAAAAAAAAGTAAAATCATGGACTTGTTGCAACCTGAGTGAAGTTGGGTTTGGTTTCAACAAGATCCAGATTTCATGCTCTATGCAAATGTACTATGTGTAAGTACATTAAGAAAGCCTGTTAAACAACAAAATGTAATTAAAACAACCTTCAGTTAGACCACAGGATTATGGTAAAAACCCCTATAATGTTGTAAATTAATTATTCTTTGTGTTCTAATTATTCACACAAGTCTCTGAATCAGCTGCTGGGAATCTGACAGAAGCCCTCCCCTGGCTTGGTTATTGACCATTTATGTCTGCCTGTTTTTTCAACCTCCAAAATGTTGTGAAGAGCGTAGAGATAGAGGCGTGGGGAGGTGGTGTTTAGAGAACTGCAGGCCTGCCGTACAGAAATACATCTCTGGAGACACACTGTGCTAGTCAAAGAGGGCCAATATGCAGGGAGCATTGATGGCATTCCCACAAGAAAAGGAAGTTGTGCACATCGTAGAATCATAGAATCATTTAGATTGGAAAAGACCTTTAAGATCATTGAGTCCAACTATTAACGTAGCACTGCCAAGTCCACTACTAAACCACGTCCCTAAGCAGCACATCTACACGTCTTCTAAATATGTCCAGGCATGGTGACTCAACTGCTTCCCTGGGCAGCCTTTTCCAAGGCTTGACAACCCTTTTAGTGAATAAACTTTTCCTAATGTCCAATCCAAGCCTCCCCTGGTGCATCTTGAGGCCATTTCCTCTTGTCCTATCACTTGTTACCTGAGAAAAGAGACCGATAGCAACCTTGCTGCAACCTCCTTTCAGGTAGAGCTCCATCACTAGAGCTGTCTTAAGTGTTCCTGGTGATGCAAAATAAGCAAGGAAATGTGTAACAGGAAATGTAGAAAGGAAATGTATTGATTTGAACAGTAAATTACACTTAGCATTAGCCAAATGAGAAATATGTTCCCTGTTGGACCAAAAGCAGCACAAACGTGGAGAGAACATACTCTTGCTAGTTTGTGTGGGCCAAGTGTGCCAAGTATTGCATCACAGTGTTAATGTTTCTGATTTTATGCTGGGCATTTTAAATATGTGCTCTGTAGAGTATGTGTACTTCTGTCACTCTTTTAGTCATCATAGTATGTACAGTTGTGGGAGGAGGCTGTGTGTATATAGCAGAATTTACGATAAGCTTCAGTGTATGGTCACTTTCCACAGTGGTAGTGTGCTTGGTTTTCCTGACAACTGGAGCTGAAACACAGGAGGAGTTCACATAGGCCTTGTGATCTAGAAGAATGTTGAAAAGATCTGTTCTACAGGATGTTTGTTGCTGCTTGCCTACTTACATCATAATAATAATAACAATAACAATAATAATGGCACACAAATAAGGAGTGTTGTCCAACAGTTTAAAAAACTCCAAGAACTTAATTTAGATCCTGCTCCTGCAATGGTGATTTATATCTGCCACTGTTCTCTCTCTTTGATTGCCAGAAACATTGGATTATATTATCAGTTTGTTCCACATACAGTTTAAAATTTTACTTTATCAAAGTAAAACAATACAGTATGCTGTAAGGCTACTCTCAGTATTTTTTCAGAAGCTTCTTAATGCCCAGTGTTTAAGTGGTACTCAGTTAAATCTCTTATACCCACTTACCAATATTCTGTTTACAAATGCTTGTCTAACAGACAACTCTAGATTTGACCCAAGAGTTACATCATGATGTAACTGAACTGAGAATAAATTCCCAGTCACAATTTTAAACCTTACTCAGATTTAAGGTTGTGCTGCTGTTATAAGAAGACAGAGCTTTTAGGTGTAGATTTTTTGTTGGAGCGGTAGCAATAGCATGTATGACACTTGCTTAGCATGCTTCAGTAGCTGAGCAGATCAGGAAGAGAATGAAAGCTTAGAAATCAGGTTATTAGGTGGAAAAGGCAAATGTAAATCAGTGCACTATTGCTAGCTCAGATGTGTAACCAGCATTTCAGCCCTGGATACTAGGCAAGCACCAAAAGCTTCAACTCAGATAAGCATCTGGGTTTATCCAAACTTTTAAACTGGAGATTGCATCTGAGCAAAACCTAATGCAAATATTCTGGATTACTAACACCACAAAAACAAGCTTTTCTTGCATTGTAGTGTCACGACATTTAAACAAAAGGCTTAGAAATGATACCTAACCTTTCTGTTTGTAGTAACTTACCTCTGGACACAGTCAGTGCAATTTATTTCTGAGGCTCACAAATTGGTGTTTATACTGTCTGCTACGTGTAAAGTGATATTTTAAAATAACCAGAACTCCAGTTTCACCAAAGGACTTCTCCTGATGCACTTGCTCATTTTTACTTTGATGTCTCTTAGTAGTCTGGTTCAGTTCCCAGAAGGCACCAGAAGAATCCATGGTACTATGATATACAGCAGGGCAGGGAGAGTTTCTGGTAGCAAGAATTATAAAAGGATTCAAGGGTGAAATTATTGAATTACTGACAATAATGTATAACAGCTCACATAAAACTGCTTTTGTACCTGAGGACTGAAAGGTGGAAAATGTGATGCAAGTTTTTAAAACCCATTTAATGAAGAATGTAAGCTTTTGGGAGGCATGTTTTGGCAGGCAAATTAAGAGAAAGCTCAATAAGAATTGTATGAGAGGACACCTGCTACTGTAAACTGCACGTAAATTGTCAACATAATTACTTTTTAAAGATAAATCCTTCTTTACAAACCAGTTTCTAGGGGTCAACAGACATGTGAATATGGATGTTTTAATTGATATATTTGGAATTACCAAACTGGTTTTCACAAACCCCTTGGAAAAGATTTTTAAGAAAACTAAATTGGCATATAAGGATCCTTGTATGCCAAAAGATACTTGTGAGGTAAGTGAGCTGAGAAAGTTTGATAATGGTGAAGTTCTCCAACGTAGTGCGGACAAAAAAAGACCAAAACATTATGAAAGACCTTAATGAGACTGAGAAGCTAGAAAATAAATGGTTGGTGACGTTCCATATAGATAAATGTAAAGTGTTGTACACGGAAGGAAAACTTCACAAAACTTCACATAGAAAGTAATGTGCTATGAAGTGTCCGTTAACACTTGGGAGTGAGATGGTAGGTTTATAATAGTGATTCCATCAAAACATCAGCACTGCTCCACCCTGAGTATGATATACAGTTCCTGTCAATGTTTTCAAAATATTTCATTGAATTTGTTAAATTGAGGTAGAATTGAGAAGGGCAACAAGGATGCTCAAAGGAATTGAATGGTTTCCATGCACAGAAAGACTGAGTAACACAGAGATAACTTGAGATGTGGTACACGTCTTATAATATTGAGTTGTATGTAGCTACATTTGAACAGAAATAATTGTTTCTTGATACAGCAGATTGTAGGCATTAGAACTCCATGCAGAGTGTAGACTGTTTTATATCAGTTCAAGGGGTGACTATGCAAGACAAAGCCACTGGAATTAGCCAAATACAGAAAACACCTGGCTCTGCGAAATTTTTGGTGGAAAAATCTGTGAACCTTGTGAAAATAGTTGGGGGAAATATGATGTATGTTTGCGCTGCTCCTGTTCTCTTGATAACTACATATGATTGCTTTGGGGGATTAAACAATAGGCTAGATGGAGCGTCAGTAGAGTTTAGCAGTTCTTCGATGGTTTTGGTTTGTCTGTTGCTACATTTGCATTTTTTAAGTGCCTTGAAATTCATTGTTACCAGTCTCAGTACCTGTAGAGTATCGCTCATGTTTGCATGTTCTGAAAGCGGGAAATAGAAGTAGTAGTAGACTGAATATGAGGAAAAACTTCTTTACTTTGAGGGTGACAGAGCACTGGAACAGGCTGCCCAGAGAGTTTGTGGAGTCTCCTCTCTGGAGATATTCAAAACCTGCCTGCATGCCTTGCTGTGCAATCTGCTCTAGGTGAGCCTGCTTTGGCAGGGGAGTTGGACTAGATGATCTCCTGAGGTCCCTTCCAGCACCTACTATTCTGTGA
>NW_010303204.1:20844-26856 GCF_000700745.2 Antrostomus carolinensis
CCTGCTGAAACCTTTTCTGGATTATGGTAATCCCTGCTCACTTCGATAGTCTGAGTGGTTTTAAGGAGGTTTATTGCAAAAAGGTAGTATTTTCAACTTTATTGGAAACACAATTTTAAATTTCACTTTTTATTAAACTAATTTAAATAGGAGAACAAGACTAAAAGGTTGTTAAACTTAGTTGTGGCTACCAGAGCACTATGAATTGCTTTATTAATTCCTCCCGTAGCCTAAACAGTGTAGTGCAGATTTTTGTTTGCATTTGTGGTAGCTGTTAGCTCCTGTTTATTATTTTCCTCCTTCCCTCCCTGCAATGAAGAGGATAATTTTATGTAGTGATCTGAGATCAGTTTACCCTGCAACATTAATCTGCTAACAGAGAGATACGATTTTATTTTTCCAGCATGCTGTAATCCACCTCAGTTTCTGATATATTTAAAACCTATTAATTATTAATGTTGCACTTCTTGAATTCTAATCATGACCAGACTACATGTGGGCTCTGTTTTGGGGAGGATCATTAACCATTACCCTGGGAATCCTGGGTGGTATTTTCTGGAGGCAGCGTGAGCTGTGTTATTTGTGTAGATTTTGTAGTTGTGATGCTACATCTGTTTGAATCTGGGACTTTGTGTACAGTCTGCATTGTATGGTTTTGAACTGCATTGCCTAACACTAGTGCTGTGGATTGTTATCTGGAATGCACAGAGGAATCATTGATCACTGCTTCTTTTTCCTTTTTTATTTTTTTTATGGGACTGCAGACACTAACGGGTATTTTTGCTATTTCTTTTCACCGATCTCAGATGCTTCAAATGGTTGAGGTACTTTTCAACATTACTCTTCTGTTCTAGATTACTTGATCTAACAATTAGTAATTAAGTTGAAAAGCAAAACACATCTTCCACTTAAGAAAAAACCCAAACTATTCCCTAATTATACAGCAATCTTTTAATATGTATTATAAATGTAATAATATTTATTGCCTGCTATATCTGTTATAGAATGGATGCTCAAAAAACCTTTTAATCTGCATGTACATTTGTGATATATTATGCAGGGTGATGCAATAAATGGTTCAAGTCAGATACAGGAGTTTTTTTGTTGTTGTATTTTGAGCTTTTAAACTTTGGGCTGTCACTATATTCTAGAAAAAGAAAAACAGGGACTAAGGATATTTATTTTAGTTATTTTTTATACTTTATCACAGTCATTGTAACAACACTGTCATTTAATAATCCAGTAGTTCATTCTAGACAAAGTGTTTTTATTTTTGTAATTGTCTTACTATAATACCCCATAGCAATGAAATACAGTATTTAATGGCAAAAGCTGATAAAAATTATATCATCTCTCCAGAAAACTTGTTAGCAATGACATTAACAAAACTATGCATTTGGTTTAAAAGTAATGTAGCAAGAAACCTATGTAGCCATAGTCCAAAAAAATTGTTAAGTGTTTAATGTTAGGTAATAGATTATTAGAGAATGTTTTCTTAGGCAGATATGATGCAATATGTTTTTGTTTTAACCTGTGTATTTGTGCCTGTGCATATATGCGAAGAAAATACTCATTAGTGCAGACTTCTCTGGAAGCTTAAACGTGTACTAAGGGAAAATTACAGTCTTTATTCTCAGGTTTAGAAAGTCTGGAAGCAGCTAATTTACTGTTATAATTCTTTAACTAATGAATCAGTAACTTCAACTTTTCTCTCTTCCTTTTGTAAGTCAGCTTAGTGTCAAATATACAAAGTATACCACCCAAGATTAAACAGCCAGGTTTGGTTTCTTAAAATAGTGATGTAAAGGAAAAAAACCATCACTGTGACTGCAAAGCAAGATTCAGAAAAATGTAGCTTTATAACAGATTGAACTATTTTCTCCTGAGCTGGTTTAAAAACAAGGTTGGGAAATGAGCACTCATCTTTTCTTGTAGACTGCCATTTTTTGCCCTCTCCTCTTAAGAATCCATTTCTCATCTCAAATAAGGATGGACGACCACATGTGCACAGATGGTCATAAGATAATTCAGGTTGAAAGGGGCCTCAGAGGTCGTCTGGTCCAACTTCTTGCTCAGAGCAGATATTCTGTTTTATTTGAATTAGAAAAATATGTTTGAATCTTTTTGAGTCATGAAATTAATTTTAATCTGTATCCATACCACATAAGGAAAAACAACATGTTATGCTTAATTGAGGCCTTGATGCAGTAGCAGTTAGAAACTCTATTTCCTTAACATCCAGTGCCATTCCCCACCTCCTGCAGTGTTAATAGAGCTCTCTGCAATCTCAAGGATACTCTAAACTGATGACCAGCAGGAGTCCTGGTATTTAGCAAAGATGTACTCGGTTCCCAGTTCCTGAAAATGTTCAGTCAAATTCAGGATTAACATATTCAGTAGTTCACTTATCTCACATTCTTCATAGTGTTAAAATGTTTTCTGAAGCGTGGTAACTTCAGTACCCTTTCCTGGTACAAACATTCCTTGTGTGCTCCTCCGAAATTCAGCCTTCCCATGGGCTGTGTCACTCCTCAATTCTGCATAGAAATATTTGTGGATTGCGACCTTTTTCCCCAGAAAGTGGTGTTTCTAATGGAACCTATAAAGAACCTTTCCTCACAAAGAGGTATCCAGGAGAGAATATTTTCCAAATAAATGCTGATATCTGTCACTAAACAGAAAAACAAGTAGAGATAAGCGATGGTGATTTGTTAGGGGGCAGAAATGATTTCTCATAATGTGTCTGTTGGATCAGCAGGTGATGGGGAAGGCTTTCGGGGGCTCTTTGCAACTGAAATGCAATAGTGGAGCCCTGCAGCACGGAGGATGTGCAGGGTTGGGGAGGAACTATTTAGTAGCCTGTGGATGGCAACAATCATGGAACTGACTTTTCTTCATAAGCTCTGGCATGCTACCAGTTCCCTAACCTGTGTTAAATCTAATTATTATGAAATTTTATTTCCTTCTATTTATCTCAAAAAAGTAAAGGAAAAGCTTCCAGCAGAAATTGTTATTTTTCATTTTTCTTCTGTACTGCATATTGCCCTGAAAAGTTGTAAATTGATTATTGTTTGTTCTCCAGATGGATCCTGTGCAAAAAGCAGTCATAAACCATACATTTGGAGTGTCCATTCCCCCAAAGAAGAAACAAGTAATTTCCTGTAATGTCTGCCAGCTTCGCTTTAACTCTGATGTGAGTATTGGCTATTTTCATTCCTTTTTTTTTTTTTGGTACATTACATGTAATTAATTTAAACCTCTTTTTTTCCCAAACAAATAATTCAATTTCTGCCTAAATTCTGCTAAACCTGCTGGGCTGATATTTTGTCCACTTGGAGGTGGAAGTACATAGAGGTATATTGCTCCTTGAATGGGTCTGGCATGATATCCAATGCCACGTCTATTGATAATATGCCATTTGACAGTCCAGTAACCTTCAAGAGGCACTGCAAAAAAAAAAAATTTTTTTTTAAAAAAAAAAGGAGAGAGAGCAGACAGAAAAGCTTCCCTGGGAATTCTCCATGTCATACCTGCTCTTATTCTGGAAGAAATATCTTTTTCCTGTTGTTCCTACATACTTGCTGATAATATATCTTTCTTGTTATATTAGTAATAATATATCTTATTATTATCTTAATAATAATATATCTTATGATAATATATCTTTCTTATATATTTCTTAATAAATTCACTCTTTCAGTAAATTTCATTTGTAATAAACATGAACGTTTACTTCCAGCTGTCTTTTTGAGTGTGATAAAATTCAATGAAACTGTTTTCTGAGGTGCAATTAAGAAAAAATACATCACAAAAGAGTACATTGGCTGATATGTTTAAAATACATATCTAATTAATATTTTCCCTAAGAAAACTATGTCTAAGAAAATTACAGCCTTTGACACTTTAAAAATACAGATTTGTTCTTGGCATCTGCTTACTAGTGTCATTTAGCTAATTAAAAAAACCTCAAGTGTAAGAACAAATTCTTAAGTTATGTGTTAATATTTTATATTTTGCTTTTATAATTTAAGAAATAGTTTGCAGACACTTCCTCAAAGCCTTCAAGTACCTGGTGCTCCTACAGATTTGCAGGAAAGCACACATACCTATTACCCTGATTTTCTTTGCCTCTACCATTCCACTTTGAAAAGTGTCTTGTAAAGGGGTTTCCATAGTTTAGCTTTCTTGTCTAGGCTGGTAAGGATTTTAAAGCAATGCTATCTTATCTTAAATAAGATAAATAAAGTTTTTTATAATTTCCCTGGGCTCTGTGGATGTAAATCTTGCTTCTGAGCTGGACCTTACTCCATCACCAGAGAGGCAGCTCAGCATGTTCCTGCTCTTCCCTTTCCTGCTGAATCAGGTTCCCTCTGATGATGGGTCTTGTCCCTAGAGGAGTTGCTCACTTTGTCTGCACTGACATTCAGGTGGACAAACAGCACTTCAGGTAGATGAAGTGAATCATAACTTGGTGGTTCAAAGCAAAAAAACCAGCTGAAATAGTATATCATTTTGTACATCTGCCAACCAAGCAATTCTTCCTGTCCAGACTTACTCACAAAGTAGAACAAAAAAATGCATATTTTATTCTGCTTTCAGTAGTGGCGTCACAAAAGCATGGCAGACTATAGCCTTGTTTCATCTTCTGGGGCAGGTCTATTCATACGGTGTCATGCTCCTTTCTTTCTAAATGTGATCAATATGCTCAGTTCTAGTTGCTAGAAAATATCATCATCCTTTTGTAATGGATGGTTGTAAGAAAAGATGAAGCACCATGACTGTGCTACTGCTTCTTGTGATAAAATGCAGTTCCTTACTTTCTACAGCAGTTTGTTTTAGCAGGACATTCACAAACAACCTGAAAATTTTATTTTAGAATGTACTGAGTTTCTAGTAGTGTTATTAATATCAGAAAAAAACTTAAATATAAATTTAATTTTCATAAATATTTCATAACCGCAACATAAAGGAATATTTGGAGAATGAGTTTTCATAGTATAGCACTTCTATCTAGCCTTTCTTTGGATTATTCACCTGGGAAGTTTACATAAGATTTTAAATCTCTTTTCCAGGTTCAGTCTTTTGCCCTTAAAAGTTATTAATCTGTGTGTTGCCTTTTTTTTTTTTTTTTTTTTTGGGAGGGGGTTTTTTTTTTTTTTTTCTGAGAGTGGGTTCTTATTTTAATTCAGCTATTATACTCCCCACCCCTCGCCTCATAATCTGCACGGTGATAATTTCACTGAAGTAATGCTAATGGCCTTTCAACTCAGCTCTGCAGACTCTTATGGTTTTTAGCTTGTTAAAAGCTCCTTCACAGAAGTAAAAATCTGTACTGTTTGCTTGTATTTTTCTTTTTGGTCCCTTATAGTGTGAAATTATGATTAAGGGATGGAATTGTCTTTACAATCCATCCTGTGTTTGCAGATTGGGGAAAAGAGTCAGATATTTGTGAACCTTGTGACTGTTGAATCTTTCAGTGAATCAGTTCCACCATGTAACATCCTAAGAATGTATTGAGAGCCTTTCGGGTGGCATCAAACTGATAACCTGCATTAAAACCTTGAGCATAGCACATTGCAAAATGAGATTCGTAGTACAACCACTTCTCTCTTGCAGTTTATTCTAACTCTAAAAGGCTGATATGCTCCTTGCTGTTGATGGGCATTTTGTTCCTCTGAACTTCCTTTGACCTAAATTATGCAAGCAAATTAAATAAAAATTACAGAAGTAAGCTATTAAGTAGTTTTCTTACTTTTGTTCTCCTAAATTAATTTCAGTTGCTTGGTGTTCAAAGGTTCTGTCCTGATTCTAGTAGTGCTTTATCTATTGCATGAGTAACACACGGACCAGTGGATATTCATCTGTGAGAAGAAGAAAATTGGTTTCCTTGCCTGCAGTCTTTTCCTCACACTGTGGATACCCACTGGTCTGGATCAATAGACCAAAAAATTGAGACTAGTCAATTTATAGTTGTCAAACCTCTGTCCTGGTTTTGCTAGGATAGAGTTTATT
>NW_010303205.1:0-5847 GCF_000700745.2 Antrostomus carolinensis
GGAGGTGGCAGGGAGAGGTTTGATGGGACAGACCTTACACTCAGCCCCAATGTGGCTGAGAGCCTCTGCGGGAGGATGAGGGGGATGGCAAACCCAGCAGATGTGGTGGGTGTCTGTCTTTAAGTGGGTCAGTCTTTTAAGAAGCACCTTTGAGTCATAGAATCAGAATTGCTTGGTTGGAAAAGTCCTTTGAGATGATGGAGTCCAACCGTCCCTGTCCACACCTAAACCAGATCTCTGAGCACCCCATCTACCTGTCTCTTAAATACCTCCAGGGAAGGGGACTCAACCACCTCCCTAGACAGCCCATTCCAATGCCTGAGAACCCTTTCAGTGAAGAATTTTTTCCTGACATCCAACCTGAACCTCCCCTGGTGCAACTTGAGGCCATTTCCTCTTGTTCTATCACCAGTTACCTGGGAGAAGAGATACAAACCCACCTCGCTACACCCTCCTGTCAGGGAGTTGTAGACAGTGAGAAGGTTTCCCCTCAGCTTCCTCTTCTCCAGACTAAACAACCTCAGTTCCCTCAGCTGCTCCTCATCAGGCTTGTTGCTCGGACCCTTCCTCAGCTTTGTTGCCCTTCTTGAGAAGGGACATGGAGATGGAGGTGCTGAGCTCTTCTCCCTGGGATCCAGGGACAGGACACCTGGGGATGGTTTAACAGGCTTTAACTTCTGGTCAGCCCTGAAATGGTCGGGCAGTTTGACTAGATGGTCACTTCCAACTCGAACTGTCCTGGTCTGTTCTAGTCCATTCTCCATCCACGGGGAGCTGAGGTGTTGTCCCCAGCAAACACAAGTGCAGATGTTGCCCCAGGTCTGGCTGGTGGCAGCACAGAGCAGTGGGAGTGAAGAGGAGGTGACATTTTTTTGTGGCACTCACATTGTGCTCCTCGTGCGTCCCACCGGGCTGCCTGGGTGAAGGTCACCGTTTGGCTCCCGGGTGGAGGTTCTGCCTGAAAGGCCGGTGAAGAATCGTTGTGCTGTTCATAAAAGAGGAAACTCGGGCAGAATTGGATGTTGTTCTCAAAGAAAGGCCGTGGGAAGCAGGGAAATAAAGCTTTACCGCTCAGTTTTTGCTTCAGGAACAATATCCCCGTTCCTTTCTCAAGCACGTTATGATTTACTTCAATATTGCAATTGTGTTTGCTGAATTATTTCTTTAGTGCTATCTTGCTTGGAGTGGGAGCTTTTGTATTTCACTGAAATACTGAGGAAAAAAGATCAGTAAAACTAATTCCACTGCTATTTTATTTATAGTTTTGTTAGAAAGGAAGGACAGAGATAAGAAAGGTGTGGACTGTCTCCAAACTCCCTAGGAGCACTTGAAAAAGCAGAACCTCCTGTACCTCCAGTTTACAGAGGTGTAATGCAGGATTTTGACCAAAATATACAACCTGTTTGGGTGTAAACTCTGCTGCAGGACACATTTTGAAGGCAAATTCCACAGGGTAGCTGCTCTCCACAGCACAGATTCCTCACAACACTTGCACAGCAGGTTAAAGAAAAGTCTGTCAGTAAACAGACTGCACGGGTGCTCCAGGGGTGTTTAAATGCTGTTTGTTTCCAAGTGAAATGAGGATGTGCTAATTCCTGACAGGAGTTTCCCAAGGTGACACAATTTTAATACAAGGCTGCTGCTCTCATACCAAATACATCCCACCGATTTGCCTTTTGGATTTTAAATTCAGGAATTTAGGCATTTCCACCTCTGGAGGTTCAGGGAGCTGGAGAATTTAGGCTCAAATAATGTTCTTGTCTGGATTGCAAAAGGCAGAAAGAGGCTTCTGTCCAAACTTCTCACCTTGGGAACACTCAACTGAAGTATCTTTCTGTGTTAATTTGTTTGGAGTGGGAAGTGAGAAAAGCCGTGAAGCTGAGGCCGACATAAAACTGATTTCATACCAGCACTTTAAAAATATCTCCCCATATCACCTCTGAGAATCTCACTCTGGGAGGGCTGAGCTGGGGTTCCAGGCTGGTGGTACCACTGAAACCAAAGCAGCAACACCCAGGAGGAGGTTTGAGGCTGCACAGGTGTGAAGTGTTGAACACAGGTGCTGTCAGTGTGGTTTGTGCCTTTTCCAACTACAGGAAAGGTGACTGAAATTAAAACAAAACCTCAAATCCAGAGATTTTAAAGGGATTTTTACTGAATTTAAGAGATGACGTTACAAACAAGCCATTACATGAAGACTTAATATCTGCAGAAGCACAGAAGGAGAAGAGTCAGTTGGTTTTCTCAATGCAGTTCTACTTGTTCCGTTATAAAAATGCATTTTCAACTTACACTGAAGCCAGTGGAATATAAAATAAGAAAATTAAAAAATAAAACCCCAAAACAAAGCAAAACCAAAACAGTCCTGTCCATCCCAGAGTTGTGAATAAGTTATCTTCATTTCTCAATTATATACAAAAGATACTTTCCAGAGGACAGTATAAGAAGAGTTTACACAAATAGACCTTCATTTTTGACTTTGAAGTATTATTTACATCATTCTGTACACGGGTCTTTCAGGTTTTTCCGAGACCCTGAAAAGCAAAGAAGGGAAAATGTGATGATCCACATGGGATGTTTCCAGCTCTCAGCCCCTCACGCTTCCCCCCCTCAGAAGCAGGGATGTTATTTACCTATAAGCAATTCAAAAGCTTGTTGTGAAGCTCTTCAAAGACTTGGTTGTAGAGTTCATCTCGAGACTTCAGTCCATCTAAATAAACTGAAAGAAAGAGATGGAGGTTTCAGTCTGGAGGTTTCTGATCAGAACAACATGGATGTAAATGAGTTTTAAAATATTTTGTACTCTATTGACCCAACTGGAAAAACAGAACCATCCTGAAGAAACTATGGCCCACAAAATCTCTTATCCTGCTATAAAGAATGTAATTTCTCTTACATTTCTTTTCCCCCCCTGTAAGTGCTTTGAATATGAAACAAAGGGAAGAAGTTCTTGGCTATCAAAGTGCATCTATTTATCAGGCCAGAAATCTGGCCAGGATCACAACTTTGTAGTAAAAATAGTGCCTTGCATCATTCCAATTAAAGTTTCCTTGAATTAAATTCCCAGCTTCCTTAAAATCCCAAGTGAAACACCAGAGGATCTGTAGGTAGGGAGGCTTTTACCGACATCAACGCCACTGTCCTCCATTTCTTTCCGGTGTTTTAAGTACATGGGCCAGACGTGTCCGTCAAAGAGACCCGGGGGGTCGGGAACTGTGTAGTTACGGGTACTGCAAATATCCAAACAGAACAGAACATCAGGACTAGGGGATGGCACTGCCTCCTGCACGCTGCTGGAGCCTGGAGTGAACCTGCCAGCTGCTCAGCTGCGTTTATCTCAAAGCTGATTGTCACAGGCCAGTTTCTCATGGGTATTTGTTTTGCAGTGAGTTTATTTAAGCGCCAAGAGTGAGTGTGGAAGCTCCAGGTAGTGGGTGAAGGCAAAGCAAGAAGTCTCGGAGGGTTTATTGATGTTCACGGGGGAAGCACACAATGACTGCAACGTAACTTCTTTCCAGTGAGGGTGACAGAGCCCTGGGACAGGCTGCCCAGGGAGGGTGTGGAGTCTCCTTCTCTGGAGACATTCAAAACCTGCCTGGACGCCTTCCTGTGTGATCTCATTGAGGTTCCTGCTCTGGCAGGGGGGTTGGACTGGATGATCTTTTGAGGTCCCTTCTAATCCCTAATATTCTGTGATTCTGTGTGACTGTTCCTTTTGCACCAGTGTGCTGATCTCCATAACCCCCCCAAAGGGTTTACCTAGAGCTGTCGTTTCAGAAAATGCCACCTAAAAATCTCTTTCTCCAATTAAATGACAATTTTCCACTGTAATTCCAATTGGTGACACCAGTGGATCCCGTTAACAGCAACACCAAGGCAGCCAGAAGGTTTGTCTCTAGCAGAGAGTCTTTATGGGAAGGACAGATGAGACTCACAAAGAATGTTCTTACCTTCTCCTCCTTTTGCATTCATCGTATGGAACTGCCAAGTAGTAGCGTATGTCAAACAGCTCTATCAGTGGTCTAGGGGAGGGTAGAAAGAAAATATGTCTATTTTTTTTTCCCCCCTTGCAGAGAAAAGTGCTAAATCACCCCTGAAAGCCATAAAAATCTTTCTGCTTCTCTTGTATTTGTGTCTACTGAGGCAACAGCAGTGTAAGTGTTTTAGTTAAGACACAAGCTAATGTATGATAGGTTTGTTAGTAACTCTAAACCATGGAGAACGCTGGTTTTTGTAGGGCAGGATGGTGTCCCAGGTGCTTTTCCCACCCAAATACCTGCTCCTAGGTACTGGGGAGGACTGGACTCAGGGCTGGGAAGAACTTGAGCTGTGAACTGTGACTCTTCTAGATTCTGCTTGCAGTAAACTAAGTTGCCATCTGATATGAACTGACTTCTCCAGCTGTCTGGGCTGGTGCACTGAAGCGAGCTGTCAGCGTGCACACCAGGTACGTGAATTTGGGACAAGGCAACTCAGCAGCTCATGTTCTTTTCCAGAAATTTCAGGGAGTTAGCTCTGCCACAGCTCACTGCGCTGTGCTCCTCTTAGGGGGAAGAAAATCAACCCAGAAAAATCCTTAAAGCAGATGGAGTTTGAAGCTGGTGGGACTGACAGGCTCGTAGAAGCCCGCTGAGCGTTGTGTAAGTGCTTAATATAGGATGAACTCCATGAAATCCTCCCCCGGGACTATGGAAAGGTTCCTGTTAACAAGACAGAGCATTTCAGAGGGATCTGTAACCTTCAGGACTGACACCGAGGGTTCCCTCCCTGGGGACAGGCCAGGAACAGCCGGCAGTTTGCCAGCACAATCACCAGTTGACCATTCTTGGTACTGACAGTCCCCATCGGCCATTTTACATTTGCCATTCAGTTTGCAAAGCCAGAATGATGTTGCTTGTCTTGGGGTACAGCCCATAAACAGCTCTGGTTTTGCTAAGTGTCATGCACAGCTTGTTCTCTTGAAAGGGTTTTGTAAACAAAACCATAGTTTGGAGCCAAAGAATCTTTTGTTTGTCGTGTTTCTAGCAAATTTCTACATTTTCTGAAGTTTCTCTATTTAGCTATTGGAAGTTTTCTCTCTCTTCACTGCTAGATCAGGCTCCTCATCTTCCTGCCAAGCATTTTTTTCCCCCCATATAAGAAAAAGCAAAAGGAGTTGATCTTTGCTCCAATGTACAATTACTGAGCTGAACGTGGTCTGTGTTAAACAAGCACGTGTATCACATGAGAGAACTATTCCTAAATTCCAGGAGAGTTTCCAAGGAGTGAATGCAGAACAGATTATCTTCTCCTTGTCATCAATGACCTTCTCAGGTCAAGGTTTAGGCACCATGGTGGGAGACCAGGAGGGAAGCCTGTGCCTTCAATGCTGCCTCAGGATTGACAAGTTCTGGTCTAAAGCTGCCCTAAGTGAGAAGTTCTGACGTTACCTTGAGAAAGTGACCTTGTGCACCTCATTTTTACCAGCATTTCCTAGTAAAATTTACACTGTACACGAGAAAAATTCTTAGGTGTGATACCTCAGAACAAGGCAGGAAGGGAATATTAGTGACAAGGAAGTTTTAGCCCTGGCACTAGGGATCAGTTCTTCCCTGGCAAACCCTTCATCCTTCCCCAAACCTTACTTGTAATTATAAAGCAGGAAGCCTTCAATGACCAATATATGGATATCTTTGGAGGCTGGCTCTTTAGAGCCAGGCGTGACATTCACCCCATGGGAACGGGCAAACTTCACTGGGTTCTCAATCCACGCACGCACAGTGCTCACCATTGCCTCCATATCCAAGGAGTCCAACACTAGTTAGAAGAAAGGGGGTGGGTGGGGAAAAAGGCATAAAATCAAATACC
>NW_010303205.1:5865-7297 GCF_000700745.2 Antrostomus carolinensis
AGCAGGAAAGTAGAATATAGAAAGGGCTTGTAAAATGGAAATTACATAAATTTACTGTTAAATCTTTAATAATAATAATAATAATTAAAAAAAATACTTAGGAAAAAAATATACATTACTGCATCCTATAGCGAACACTGCTCTTACCATCCCATTGCTTAAAGCCGTCTTCCCCGACTTCTATTTGATCTTGTGGCTGAAATATAGTGAGCAATAAAACATTGCTGCAAACTCAGCGTGATCAGTTAGCTAAGATCCGATCACAACCTGCACAATACTGCAATACACAACAAAGCAAGTGTTCACTTAACAATTATAAACCCTATTTGGATGACATGAACATTTAAATTACCATCTTTCACCAACCCCAAGAATTCTGAAAAGTTTTCTTGGCTCAGTCAAACCACTTTGGAGAAAGAGTTCTAGGTTAATAATGGTGTTATTAGCCAAAATATGATAGGCTCCTCTTTATAAGCCAACATGTAAAAACTTAAATGCAAATACATTGTTAAATAAGAGCTTAGAACGCAAATACAGTGTTAAGTAACAGCTAAAATTTAAATGTTCAAAACCAGCTGTTTTAACTCCTAACAGCTCTAATAAAAATACAAGTCAGCATAGCACGACTTTTGATCACTTAGCTCCATTTGCAGCTAAACACACTAGTCAGAAATTATAGAGCTTTATGGAAAAACCCCTCCTCTATTTTAAGGACTCGTATCTGAGCAAATTTGTGCATGAGGCTTCTGGCAAAGAAGCTCTTGCAATGAGTCTCATTCTGTTTCGTACAGCACGTGCTCCTGCAAAGCAGGACAAAGTGACCATGTGGCTGCTGATGCTGGAGCAGTTTGTGTTGGTGGACACTGTATAACTGCTCCGAGCCTGTTACCACATCTCTTGGGCTTTCACATGTGTTTGGGGTCCAGCGGTATCGTAATTCCTGTGACATGGCTGCAGCCTACAGGGTTTAGTAACATGGTGCTGATGGGGCCACTTCCCCTGCTGCTCTCCCAGGCTTGGTGCAGGGGACACCCAAGTCACCCCAGTCACCTGTATTCATCTTGAGCAGCCTGGGAACGGGGTGTCTGATACGGAGCTGTCAGAACACCCCACTGCAGCTGTCTGGCTGTATTGAAAGCACTTCTGGGGTGCTTAAATCCTAAAGTATTATTATGAACAAGCCAGATTCTTATTTAAATAAAATAAGGAGGAAAATTATGGATAAAGTTATTTGTGCAGCATGCAGTAAAATAACCTCTAACTTAGACCAGGAGTTTGACCTGAAGTTAAACCTGGGGTTAAAGCTTTTGCTGCAACTGTTCTGTGCTGGGCTGTGCTGTGGAAACTGTCAGATGCCAACACTGGTAAAGGTCAGTATCTCCTCATCCACTCAACATTATTTTTAAAAAAATAATTATATAATTTTATTTTT
>NW_010303206.1:0-36947 GCF_000700745.2 Antrostomus carolinensis
GGCTGATGGTCATCCTGCTGCCCACCAGGACACTCAGATCCATTTCGCCTACGCTGCGCTCCAACAGGTCTGTCCACAACCTCTGCTGATACATGGGGTTGTTCTTTCCCAGATGCAAGACTCTACACTTGCTCTTGTTGTATTTCATTAAATTTCTCCCCGCCCAACTCTCCAGCCTATCCAGGTCCCACAGAATGGCAGCACAGCCCTTTGGTGTGCCAGTCTCTCCTCCCAGCTTTGTATCACCAGCAAACTTGCTGACAGTGCACTCTATTCCCTCATCCGGGTCATTGATGAATATATTGAATAGTACTGGTCCCAGTACTGACCCTTGAGGGACTCCACTAGACACAGGCCTCCAACTAGACTCTGCCCCATTGGCCACAACTCTCTGACTTCTTTCTTTCAACCAGTTCACAATCCACCTCACTACCTGATCATCCAGACACTTCCTCAGTGTAGCTGTGAGGATGCTGCGGGAGACGGTGTCAAATGCTTTGCTGAAATCAAGATAAACCACATCCACTGCTCTACCATCATCTATCCACCTGGTTATGTCCTCATTAAAGGCTATCAGGTTGGTTAAACATGACTTCCTCTTGGTAAAACCGTGTTGAGTGCTCCTAATGACCCTCTTATTCTTGATATGCCTAGGGGTAGCACTGAAGCTGAGTTGTTCCATCACCTTCCCAGGGATGGAGGTGAGGCTGACCGGTCTGTAGTTACCCGGATCCTCCTTCTTGCCCTTTTTGAAGACTGGAGTGACATTTGCTTTCCTCCAGTCCTCAGGCACCTCTCCTGTTCCCCACAACTTATAAAAGATGATGGAGAGTGGCCTAGCAATGGTTTCTGCCAGCTCCCTCAGCACCCATGGGTGCACTCCATCAGGACCCATAGATTTATGGATGTCCAGATTGCTTAATTGATCCCTAACCCAGTCCTTGTCAACCAAGGCAAACTCCTCTTTTATCCTGACTTCCTCTGGGACCTCCAGAACCTGTCTTCTGTTTCTTCTTTGCTAAAGGGAAATAAAACTTGAAATATTTGGGCTGGAATTAATCTCCCCAAGCCTCATACATCTGAAAATTAGACTTCTTGTCTCCCTCCATAGTAAAGGGATGAAGAAATGAAATATCTGACTGTCTTTTTTTAAAATGCATCTACACAACAATTCATCCATTCTCCTTCTCCGTTAACTGTTGAAGGAATTTAGACAGCTGGCTTACTGTTCATCACATGAGCTGAGATTAATGTGATAATTGTGTTATGTTATTCTAAGATGACAATTCATTCAGGAGCATACCTTGACTGTTTGTGATGTTTCATGGGGAGGATAAGTATGCAGAAATATCTTTTCTAGGTTTATCAAAGTAGATCTCTAATTATAGGAACACATGTGAGCTCAATAGTTTGTGGTAGTTTAAAAGTAGCTTTGATAGCAGCAAAATTGTAGTTTATTCCATTCAGATTCAGATAACTCCTTCTACCCAAACAGTACTTGAGCCTTTATGGGCACCCTTTCTTTGGTAAAGGTGTTCTGAATATGTCTATGCCTAACTGAACTCTTCGGTGAGTGCTCGAGAGATGTTCCGTATTCTCACCTTGGAATAATAGGACACTTGCTGGTTAGTAACCAAGAATGGAGTCCAGATGGAAGGAAGCAGACTATAGCTGTATTGCTCTGAAATGTGTTCTCCACATGGATTCCAAAACTGAGGCTCTTTATTTCCCTGTCCTTATCAAATCCTCTATTTCCAACTTGTATATCAACAGAATAATGAAGGACAATGCTGCACATTGTGCTCTTTCCAGTTTAGAGAAGGGGAGGGTGTGAGTCAGTGGGAGCCACTGCTCTGTCAGTTCCAAGTTTTAGCAGAATTACTCAATCTCAGGTACATAAGATTCATAAACAGCAAGGCTGTGGTTTCATAAGCAATTTGAGCCCGTTAAAGCATAGGCTGCTTTTGAAAGAAGTCTGTTCTTCTGCACCTTTCCCTCTGTCAGCACCAGTGTCGGAGGGGCTGCACCAGGAATGAGATCATGTTGATCAATGAAACATGATACAAAAAAAAGAAAAAAAACCCCAAACTGTTGTTTTGCAGTTGGATTAGTTCCTTGATCCTGCTACTTTTGTAGCCTTACAGCCTTAGCAAAAGCCAGAATGAAGGAAAGCCAGTACTTCTGTGTTTGGTGGCAACTCTTGTTTAGGTAAGGCTGTCATTCAACAACTGCTTTAAGTGGAGTTGTAGAATCCAGATGGATGGGTCGTCTGAAGCTGTTAATGAGAATGAATAAACTTTTTACTGCTTTTGTGAAGAATAACTTCACTTTGGTATATGGAATTGACTTTTTTTTTTACTGTCTGGCTGCAAGATTATATATAAAAAGGCCTGTTGGGTATGTAAATACAAATTTTATGAAAGAGGAAAGAAACCTTTGTATGTGTCATGTTTTCAATACAGGTTTACAACTCAGTCCAGCTTCCATTAAAAGCAAGGGCAAAAATGTATTGGTTCAAAGTTGCTTTCTAAAACCTTCTAATATTTTAAATACTGATTCAACAAATCATCCTCATCCATCCTTATGTCTGTGACAGTCACGGTGACGTCACTTTTTTTCTTCTTTGATATTTTATCAATAAACTACAGGTTTTACAGTGTGTAGTAAGTATACTTTTACACTAGCATTTCAACATGATATCTGTGTTTGAAAATGAATATAAAATTACAGCTATTTGGATATTAAAAACTTCATTTTTGCATTTAAGAAGACTATTCTAGGATAGTTACTTTTTACGTGGAGATTAGTATTGGAAAACAGCATGTGTGTTTGTTCTGATCTTTTCGTGTATAGTAAACATGAACTATTTTGAGGTAGCATCTTAGTTTAAAAACTGGACAACTATTTTGGGTTTGTCATCATATCCTTGGGTAGAAGGATATGGATAGATGCATGTATGGGGGTTTAAACCACAGGTAGGCCATGTGGTCCTGCACTCACTCACCCCGCCCAGTGGGATGGGAAGGGAATTATAACAAAGAGGGCACGGGATTAGGACGAAGGACAGGTATGGATCACTCACCAGTTATGTTCACGGGCAAAACAGACTCAATTTAGGGAAGAAAAATCGATTTAATTCATTACTATTCATCCAAGTAGCACAGGGAGACATAACAACCACATCTTACAATACCTTCCCCCACCCCTCCCTTCTGTCCGGGCTCAAATCACTTTGCTCCCGATTTCTCTACCTTACTGGCCACAGTGGCACAGGGAACAGGGAATGAGGGTTGCAGTCACTTCACCATTGCTGCTCTTCCTGGCATGAAAGTCCAGGAACAATGTGTTCTGATGCGAGCTTCCCATGGAGTCACAGACCTCTTTGGGAACAGCTCCTGGCTCCAGCATGGGGACATCCACGGGCTGCAGATGGGCCACCTGTCCAGCACACCTCCTCACCCCCCGGCTCTGGGAGTCCAACCCCACTCTGGCATTGAGCGACTCTGGGGTCTCAATTTCAGTCACACTTGCCCTTGGGCTTGGCTTTTCTACTCCAGCGTGGAGACCTCCATAGCCTACATGTGGGTATCTGCTCTGGCATTGAACCTCCATGGGCTGCAGAGACCTCCTTTGCCTTCTCCTACTCTATGGGGTTGAACTGGGTGTCTGAGGTTCTCTGTCCTCCCCCTCCTCCTCCTTCCTTCTGGCAACAAAGCTCTCTCTCTGTTTAGGCTGATGATCATCTTTTGTTCAGGTCAATGGCCTCTCCTCCAAGGTCTTTCCACCTTCTTCCTTCAAGACAGTCCTTCCACTCACAAGTATGGATTCTCAGAGGCATTTCTCTATTGCTAATTGGCTCAGCCTGGGCTGAGGGATCTCTGCCTTGGAGCCAGGGGAGCTTTTGTGAAGCTTCTCACAAGGTGACCCCTTCCCCCACTACCAAAAACGTACACCCTGTCCCCTACCCAACACAGTGAGATATTTGTTGTGTCGCAACTTGTTTTTCTTTGATAACTTGTTTGTATGACAAAAAGAGATACGGTTTATCAGATGAGTTTAATATTCTAATCTTCTGACTTTTTTCTTTTTAGGTTGCAGCCATCTATAAAGATTCAAGTATTGGAAATCTTATAAATATAGTTATTGTAAAATTAATTGTAATTCACAATGAACAGGTAGGAAAAATAAATATTAAAAAGATTTATTTCTAATAGAAGAAACGAAGTACATGAATTTGCATTGTAGTTACAAAGTTTAAAATATTTTAGATTTAAATACGAAATATTTTCTTTAAGTATAAAATTTTGTTTTAAAATAGGAGACTACATGTCAAATGTGAGGTTAACTGCAGAGCCTTTATTTAATGCCTGTATTTCCCTATTTCTCTATTAACCCTTCCTGTTGACCTAAATGGACATAAATCAGATACTATATGAAAGCTTGTGGCCTAACTACCTAAAGTGTGGTTATTCGCATGGAAACATGACAGGGAAATAACAGCTTTTATAGAGGGTTTTGCTGGAGGGTTTTCAGGCCTAGCAACTGTAATATTCTAAGATGGTAAAAAGTATACACTTTTCAAATACATATTTTTTGTATTTATTTGTCAGAAAAGCCTTACCATTCTGTTTTTATAGTATTTAACATGTGGTTCATGCTCACATACATTGATTAAAATAATGGATTCTCATTACTGAATTGTAGCTAAATTAGGATCTGATCCTACAGACAAATCTGTGTGAGTGAACTCTTACGTAGAGTTCTGCTGACTTCCTTTCCATGCACAGTCATTGTTTTGCAGAACAGGGGCACAAATGACAAAGTAATAAGTGCAAGTGTATGAATGTTAATACCCTTATTGGTTTTGTTTTGTTTGTTTGTTTGTTTTTCCATTTCTTGCTTAGGAAGGACCAGCTATCACTTTTAATGCAGCTACTACTCTTCGTAATTTTTGCTTATGGCAGCAAGCACAAAACACTTTGGATGATGCTCACCCTTCTCATCATGATACTGCTGTTCTTATCACTAGGTATGGTATCTGAAATAGACATAATTACTCAACTAGGTGAGACAAATGCTTCAGTTTCTTTTTTAATAATAATTTTTTAATGATTCCACTGTTTAACTTTTTGTTAAAGATGATAGAAATTACTCAAACCTGAAATTGTCACAAGGAAATAAAGTCTTTAACCATTGTACATATATGTGATAGGGATGGGGTGCTGCACCTAATGGAATCAGCTGAAAGATGCAATGCTCACCTCCTGGTAGGCCAGACATTATTAGGAATACCAAATGCTTACAAATGGAAAACATTTAAATATTAGTATATATCCTTCCTGTACTCCTATCACCTCAGTGAAGGTTCTGATGTTCATTCACTGAAATATATTCTCTCTTTTGCTGTTCCTTTTCATTATTTTTTTCCCCTAGTAATCAAGTTGGACACACTCCAGCACTTCAAACTGTTTGATATTTGCTCTGAATTTATGTTATTGTTTTGGCAGATGGTCCACTACATAAGGTAGTTGCGAGTATACTGTGATCTGCCCATTTTTCAGCAGCATTTCATGCTTGATCTACCTTCTGCATTGTAGAGAAATAACATAGTATTTTAATTTTTATTATTTGCAAGCTAGATAGAAAGCAGTACTGTGAGCTTGGTCTGGTGAATTTAAATTACTTCTTTCACTAGAATGCAAATTGTTTGACTAAACTATAAGATTAAAAATTGAGAATCAGATTTACAATTGCTGTAATTAATATAGCAACAGTGAGATACTTTTAAAATGTTCTTTTTATTTGCTGTAATAATTTTAAATAAATCTTTTCCTTCAAGGGAAGACATCTGCAGAGCTAGAGAGAAGTGTGATACTCTTGGTGAGTTATTTTTTAATCAGTGGGTTTTTTAATAACAGAAAATCTATAAGTTAATTTCACTGTAGGGAGAAAAATCAATTAGGAATAAATCAAAAAACAGATGCAAAACATAAGTCACGTAGACAAAAAGAAATCAACTTCTCAATGCTCTTCTGCCCTGGCACGTACTTTGGTGCCAAGTGGTTGTTCATTGTGTGTAAGTTTGCTGCATAGTTGAGGCATGACTTTCAAGTCGGGTGCCATAGTATTAATTTATAGAGTCACTCCTTCTACATGAAAATTCATTCTTTTAAGCTTTTATATAAGGATTCAATTTTGCAGGTTTAGCAGAGCTAGGTACAATGTGTGACCCACTACGCAGCTGTTCTATAAGCGAAGAAAATGGATTGAGTGCCGCTTTTACTATAGCGCATGAGCTTGGACATGTGTAAGTACCTATTTTCAGGCAGGTAAATTTTTTAAATTTCCTTTCAAATATGACCAATTTCTAGTGACAGACTCTACATTTCTAGGAGATCTACTATATCCTTTTAGAACATTATTTTTGCCCCTTGCAGTAAGCCAGCTCTGCTTGCCACCTAGAGATAGAAAAATGGTGAATTTCATAGCCTGGTTGGTATCCTGAATTATGGGAAATACTAGCTATACAGCTGTATTCTGTCCTTTTGTCATGTGAACTGGTTGGGATGCTGGGGCAGGTATCTTAGATGTGCAACATAGTCCTCCATAGTTAACTCCAACTGCATTCAAGTCCTGATAGGAATTTACACTGAAGGAAAGACAATGTAATGCAGAAATATTTTTCCTTTTGTTTCATCCTTTCAATACAATAGAGTAACACAAAGAGAAATATTTTACACAGAAAAATAAGAGGAGATAACAGCATTTTATTTTATGAAGCATACCTCTTCAGTGGTGGCAGAAAGGTGCTATACTCTGGCTCCATGGGGCATGCCACAGTGTAGGTAATGATGAAGCTACAGAGCTCAGTAGCTGGCTTATTGATTTACATGTGGCTGGAAGTTCATTTAGATACAAGCCATTTGTCATGGTACTTAAATTGAGATATAAAATAAGACATTGTGTTGCATAAATATGATGTTGATGTTTGTTTTTGTTACTGAATAGTAAGAGTTATGATGTGAATATTGGAGTAATATATTATGAACAGTCTAGTGATGGCCTGTTTATTCAGTTGCAGAGATGGCTTGTTTATTTAGAGTGGCATACTCCCAAAACACTGATATTTTTCTGGAGAGCTAAACTATGTAATTGTAAAATTCTTACTGTGCCCAGCATTATATAATTGGGAGCATTTTGGATAAGGAGAGAATTTTGTAAGGCACTTTTAAGATATCTGTTGCCATAACGTCAGATAGTCATATTAAGTGAGTGCTGTTAACTTTTAAGGCATTTTCAAACTCCAGACTCAAGCATTTGCTGCTACAACAAAAATAGCTTCAATTAATTATTGTTGAATTTCTTTTGGAGTTTGTCTCTTTTGTTTTTTAGATTTAATGTACCTCATGATGACAGTTTTAAATGTAAAGAAGCTGGAATTAAACATCAATACCATGTGATGGCTCCAACTTTAAATTATCACACAAGTCCATGGACCTGGTCAAAATGCAGTCAAAAATATATCACTGAATTTCTTGAGTAAGTATCAATGTAATGCTATGTGTTTTTTTTTCTATTTCATGACTTTCTGATAAGTATTTTAAAAGTATTGCTTAAATACTAGCTTTGTGGTGGTGTTAAGTTTAACCACTGACTTGTAGGGCCTCAGTCCTCCAGAAAAATACACATATTTAACTCTTTGGATTATTCATGGCTTTGTTAAAGTTGCAGGTAACACATAAAGCTAAGAAGATTTTTATTTTAAATACGGTGGTGCTAGTTATTGAAAAACTCTTTAGTATGATCAGAATAGACACTTTATTTTAGGAAGTGTCTAAATTATAATTATAAAAAATTAAAATTATATATATATTTTTTTAAATAAGTGGTAGGTATAATTTAGACAATACCATCCTTTTTTTTTTTTTTTCTTGTGAGAACGTGAAAATAAGAAATGACAGCCAGAAAGCAGAAAAACCCTTAAGCTTTGCTTGTTGTATATAATGCAAAATCCAGTAAAGGAAAATCAAGTGACCTGGTTTATTTTATTAATTTTAAGTCATTATATAGGCAGGTAGTCATGCAAAGCCATAACTCCACTGAGATACGCATGTGTAAGTGAGTAAGCTCCCAATGGATTAATTAGGGATGATTTATTCACATTTTCTTCCTGTTCTTACAACAGTACTGGTTATGGTGAGTGTCTCCTAGACAAACCTAGTGGAAGAATATATGATCTTTCCTCTCAGTTGCCTGGGTCAATGTATGATGTCAACAAGCAGTGTGAACTTATGTTTGGTCTTGGGTCACAAGTGTGCCCATATCTGGTGAGTAAACAACAAACAGAGTCATAGTCAATCTATGCTAAAAATTAATGAAAGGTAGATTTAGAAATGAAATCTCAGGACTTCTGATTTCAAAAGAATTTTATCCTGGAATGTGTCAAAATTCAGGTTCTATTCTGTTGAAGGGGGAAGAGTTCAGTGGAGGGCACTGCAGCTCCATATGCTAGGAATATATAGAAAAGTAAGATTATTCATTTTGATTTGGACATTTGTGAGTGTGATTATAATTCCTTTAAAAGACCTAAAGCTGCATAAATTAAGGCTTCCTACAAGTACTGAAAAGGAAGTATTTCAACACTTTTTACAAGTATTTTCACATTATAACCCCTGTCTTGCATTAAAAGATCTCTTATCTGCTTCTTCTAGTGCTTTTTAAAAATTTATAACTTTACTATATTAATTCAAATATTTGTTCCAAATATTTCCTCCAAAGTGTAGATTCCCTCTACTTTGTCAATGAGTTGGAAAATATTTTGTGACTGTTAGAGAGTACATTTTGTATACTTAAGAAGAAAAAAGAAAACTTGATTAGATTAATGTAGTAAACTTAAGTTGTCTTTTGAAAACTTAATGTGACCAGTGCAATATAAAATAAATAGAAATATAACATTATGCCTTCATTCATTACTGTTGAGATGTCACACAGAGCTAGATTTTGGACTAACTTGTTAAATACCTTTGCTAGCATTGCATGGCTTGTTGGAGCTGTTTGAAGTAGAGAATTTAAGATCATATTCAGACTGAATTAAGTGGACTTGTTGGTGAGGTAGTGTTGTTTAGGAAGGTCAGGTTTTATGGGAATATTATAGAAAAGTCAAGGGAGATTCAAAGACCTGAAGATGATGTTACTGAAGACTGCTTTTTGCTAAATTTTGTAATCAACAAAGGTTACAGATACAACAAAGATAATCTTTTTTTTTTTTTTTTTTTTTTTACCCCAAGAAACAATGCAAACGCTTATGGTGCACAAGTACAGAAGGTGTTCACAAGGGTTGTCGTACTCAGCACATGCCTTTGGCTGATGGAACAGTTTGTGGTGTAGGAATGGTAAGCCTTTGCATGTTTCTCAGTACTTGCATATGGCAAAATCATTGATGTAGATAAGAAAGATCAGTGCTTGCTGTGTGGCAATGCTAAACCTGTAGCATACTGATTGTGTGGTGACTTTACCTGCAGTTTCTCTTAGTCCTGTAAAGTTGTGACATAAATAACATAGGTTGTCTGTTCAGAGTAATTATGAAAGTTTACAGATGCTTTGTTGGCTAAAAATAGCTGGAAGACCTCACAGTAAAGGTTCCACCTTCCCTTCTGTTTGAAAACTTCAGATCATTCATAGCAAGTTGGGTTTTTTCCTCATCAGCAGTGCTCCAGAGACTAATATCCTGGAAACAAGACATCCCAGAAGTGTGTTTTCCCCAGTTTGTCTTGTTGAGGCTCTTTCACTGAAGCAAAACAAATTAAGTACAAATGACTTGGATACAGGAATATCCTGATTCCAGTAGATATTTGTGTCCAGTAGTCTTTGGCTTCTCTGTGTCTCAGTTTACCACCAGCAAACAGAATTATTTTCTTACTTGTCAGAGGATTGTGAGAATAAATATTCCAGAGACTTTTTACATACTCGGGTATGACAGTGATTATCTCAAGTATGGCTGGTTTATTATGTTGAGCTGCTTTTAATGGTAGTGTACTTTGTGAGCTTCAGAGGCGGTGGGAGCAATGTTAATTTTTTTCTCTCTTGATAGCTTTACAGGTTCAAAGATGATAAAAATAAATCTGGTCTAATTTCTATGCATAATAGGCTGCTACATTTCATTTGGTTATTACTAAATTTCCCTTAATAACTTTAAATCTTTATAGATTGCTTTTTTTCTTTTTCTGTATTTGTGAGACAGTAGTAATGAGGAATTCAAAAATACTCTCAATGGATAACAACTTAGTGGGTAAACCATCTCAAATGGTTTCTTTCTCACTTGCAAGATTAGGAAAACTTATTTGATGTTTGCAGTGGAAGCTTTGCTTGATTAAATCCTATGCATGCAGCTGTTATGAAGTTTAACCCATTTTTCAGTCAGTCATTGATGAGAAAGAAAGTTCTTCTTTTATATAAAACTTCATGTGTAACCTTTAGTTCAATTGACTTGACTCTAATTCACCAACATCAGAGCATTTCTTTTATATAAGAATACAACCCCCCATTTTATGCAATTACTGCAGTGAAATCTGTTTTATCTAGGAAATGAAGAGCTAATTACAGTCATTATCTGTGAAAGATGTAAGAAAGAACAGCAATTAATTGGACAAATTGTCATCTGTTCCTGTCTAGGGGACAGCTCCTTTCAGACTCAGTGAGTTTCTATTGATAATGCAAATAAGACATGGTGATTAGTTATTGTAATTAATATTTTCCAGCATTCTAAATAAACTTATATTTTACATTTGCAGCATTATTGCTGTGATGAATACAGAAAAGATCCATTTAAGGCATTCGTAATTTTATTATCAACATTTTAAGCTTAGATTTGACATATGAGTTTATTTTCATAGTAATCTTAAGTTTTTCTTCAAGTTGTGTGTCTGATTAGTGGATCTTGCTCTATGGACAGCTCTAGCAGTCCTTTTATCTGTCCTTCCCCAAAATACAAGACGATATAAACCTAATAGTATTGGAGAAATAGCTACACTATTATGAGTAACCAAATTGGTCACAAGCCAACTGATACACAAACTTTCCTTACACATACCCATCTCCAGTTTACACCTGACTCAGAATTATGGCTTCTGTATAATGAAGTGATGCAGTTTTTAACAGTGTAGTTTACATCTGTTGGAGTTGGTGATCTGAGCCAAAACACCTACCTCCAAAGAACAGTTGATGAAACATCTATCTTCTAGGAGTGGCATTCTCAGAACAAGTCTCTTTTTGCTATGGAAATAACAGCAAAAATACCCAATAAAGTATCTTTTTTATATAATTATTTTTGAGACACTCAAAAGGGTTGTACTCTCATCCTTCCTGTATTCCGGAGCAGTATTCAAATGTGCCCATATTCCATTGATTCCTTATATCTCCTTACTTTGGAAGGGAGAGGTAGGAGGTAGCTATGTGATTTGACCCAAGCTTTTCCATGTCTGGGAGCTGTCTCAATGTTTTACCTAATGGCAGTTTGCTACTTAAATACTGAAAAAACAAATGTCAAAAGTCTAGAAAAAGCTGTTTAACAGCAAGAAGGAATCCACAAGATACAAATCACAGTTTGATTGGAAAGCACATGCCTTGTGTGAGATAAATGTTTATTACTTTTATTCACTGTAGACATATATATTGAGCTAGTGTCTCTAAAAATATCTAGAATAGCTATTGAGTGAATTAAGATTTCATCCTAGTCCTTTTATAGCCACGTAAGGAGAGGGATAGAGAGACAATTGAGAATGTGGATACAGATCAAAAAAGCATTGCTTTGATCAGTAAAAGTAGCAGTCTGATCCTGAGGTACGTTGGCTGTTTTCAGTTGGAGGTTGCTACCCCTCTATTGATTACTTTTAAAATCACTGCATTGCTTGACTATCTCATGAATATATTACATGAAGGCAGTAAATCTGAAAGAATAATTCATTATGTGTGTGTAAAGTAAGTATAAAAAATTCAGATGGATTTTAAGAGTTGGATAATAGGGAGATACGTTAAGCAGCAGCAGATCTTTTGAACTGTAAATAGAGTAAACTGTATTTAAAGACTCAAACCAAGAATTTTTGCTATAAACTGTGATTTTTGTAAAATACTTTCTAATGAGATGTGATTTCAGAAAAATTAAGTTTTCTGTTGGAATATATCAAAGGAGAAACAAAGTTCTGTTCTGTGTGCATCTCTCACTCCCCTTGATTCAGCTGAAATAATGCATAGCCTGGCAATTAACACTTTAATAGTATCTTTCCAAATTGATTTCCTGGAAATTTAGCAAGTTCAATAAGCTATGAGATAAGTTGGAAGTACCTGAAATCAGTTTAATAAATACAAATCAGAGTACCTGTAGGTTCATTGATCCCAAATTTCAACCATTAACCCTCCTCCTCATCTCTGAAGATTTAATGATTGCATGCGGATTTGGGTCAGAATTTCTGTCTTTTTAACAGAAAACCAACTGTTGACCCTGGCTAGAGCAGAGTTACCACTTACTGTAATCAGTATGTTTGGAATTACAAGTAATACCCACTTTACATGATGCATACATTATACTTGCCATAACAAATGTAGGAAAAAATGTTAGTGATTATATTTAAATTTATGAAAGTTCTGTGTATCATACTATTCTCAGTGAAGCAATGATTCAAGCAAGCACAGAGGAACATCTGGAACGCGTCTGGTGCCTGGTCTGAGTTTTCTACTGTGACTTCATCATGTTGCTTCTGTAGGAATGCAGCAGAATAATAGCTGAGACAAGTTTGTTGAATAAGCTATTAAAATCCCAGATGTGAACATGTGCTTTGCATTTTTATGGATCAAAATAATGCTGTTTTGGGTATAAAATTCTATTTTACAACTGTCTTTTCCTGAAATCTCCCTTCAAGTTATTGTAAATAGTTTTGTGGATAGAGGAAGAATCTAAACTCTAGGTCGCTGTCCCATATTTGGATGCAGTATTCATTTTGTGAAGCAGGATTTAGAATCTTCAGCTTTTAGTAGTAAAAAATTTCCTTCTAAGATGCTAATTGATAGTTCTTGGAAAGGCAAGGTCTTAATGTTTCCTTATGTTTACCATAGTTTTTATTGATAGGTACTAGATAATAGGTACTAGAAGGTTTGAGTACAAAGTTACCCTAAGGGCATCTTGGAAAAAAAGAATAAAAACTAGCAGTACTCACTGCAATGAGAAAATCGTATGCAGATATGCAGTGAAATAATAGTGTCTTTTTGATATTAAGTTAAAGCATTAGTGTTAGCATCAAGCGAGTGATGATCTGGCCAATTTACTAGATCATTTAAATGATTGTATGACAGGATAGATCTAGCTTTTGTTCTGTGTTTGCTTTGGGCTTGAAATCACCTTGAATGGTCCTTTTCTTAGAGAAAGGCATTCAGGGTTTGAAAGGTATTTGTCCCGTGTACAAGACTCAGTGTGGTGAAGAATTATACGGGTGGGCCATTTTATTGCCAAGTTGGCTTAGGAACTCAGGCAGAACTCTGAAAGGAGAAACTGATTCTGTGACAAATTCCTATTTTGAAAGCAAAAATATTGTTAGCATATGAACATAAGCTTCAATATAAGAAAAGCATATACTAATTAGGAAAAAATTGCTTCTAGAAATTATTTTGTGCAGTGATAAAACCACTGAACATCATTTGAGTTTTGTGTCATTCAGGTATATTCAGAAAGATTGCACATCATTTATGTGTGTTCAGCAAAATTTGTTAATTGATAGTTCCTACAATAAACTTGTAACAACATAATAACTCTTGAGCAATCCTATGCAACATTTAAATTAGTTTTAAAGCGACTGAAATCCTTGAATTACTTTATCTTCTATGTGTCAGAAATTCTTAAATTGTTTTATGTACCAGAGACTTTAGTTATCAAAACCTTTCTAGACTTTAAGGTGATTCAAAGCTATTTTATGTCACAGACAGCAGAGAGGAAAAGCCCAAGTTTCAGAAATAAAAAGCAGTTGAATTGACATAATCTATTCTGATGATTCTAGTGACTGATCCATGTATGTACTGCAGGGAAAGATGGAATAAAACATTCCCTGTCTATACAACTAGGAGAATCCCTTCTGACAAGAAGCCTAATGATCAATCTAATCTGGAGTCTGCAAACAGTCATCTAAAATAAAGAATTCTCTCTGTTTTGTATAAGTGCTGACCCCATGTAGTCCATCCTGCCCAGTGTCTTGTCTCCAGATGTGGGCAGTCTTTGATGCTTCAGAGGGTGTTTGGATTCAAGGACAAAGTTGAGGACATGTTTTCCACATAGAAATCAGCAGGAGACATAGTGCTGACATTATAGTATCTTGTAAACATTCTATTTTATTATGTAAACTATTCCACTATGTTGTGATCAAATATACCGCTTGGGATTTTCTATAGCATACAAGTGAATTAGAATTCCAACTGCCACAAGTCATCAATAGGATTAGTGCTGGTAATTCCTGCAGGTTCTTTGTAAGTCACACATGCACCAATCATAAGATTCTCGTTTAGACTTTTTAGTCATGTACTTCTTGAGTAACCACTGAACTGGATAAATATTTGCAGAGTCAGGGACTTAGACAGTAAATACTTAGAAGCAAGAGACTGATCACTTGATTCTTCTGAAAAAAATGGTTAGTAATTGCAACTTTCTGTAAATAGTAAACAGTTTACAGATACGTTGTGGTGATGTCTCGTAACTGACATGACCACAACAGAATAGTCTTGCAATCTTTGTTGTCTTAATAATGTAAATCTCAGCAGATGACATGAAAATTACACCTATATGTAAGTTTTTAGTTGAAAACAGGTAGAAAAAAAGCAGGAATAACATCTGAAGTAACGCAATAGACATTACAATGTAGTATCTTGCTCTAAGAATTATTTTTTAAAATATAAATTCAGTTTTAATAGTAATAGTAATAGTAAATTTGTTAAATTAGTAATTAATATAAAATAATTTTTAAATATAAATAAATAAAACCAGAAAATATTTACACCTATTGTTTTAGGTGTGAAAGTCTGAGTTTCAGCATGAATCTATAACGTCATCTTGCTTTAGCATAAACAAAGTCTTAAATGCTTGAAAATTTGTGTGCTTTTCCCAAACAATCCTACCTGCTTCATTACTTTCTGGGATGCTAAAAACACCCTGAATTTCTTGGCGGTTTGTTATCGTACCTTTTCACTTTTTTGTCTAAGCATGAATTTCCAAATTATCTGGAAGAATCTCTTACATACAACATAACTGTAAATCTGGTTTTGAAGTTTGTGCATGAAAACATATCAGGAATTGAAGATCAATTTTTTTAGATTCTTATATAGGCATTTGAATGAAGTGTCAAGACTTAAAGATATATTCAGCATCCAGTAGCTTTCATAGAGAGCAAATAACTCTAGATGGCATTTTTAAAAAATATGACTACTGGGTAAGATATCTCAAAGGAATTTGAATATTTTAGAAAATGACCAGACTCAGATTGAGAGCAGTGACCCCTTAAATTTTGTTCTTTCTGTGCCTAAAATGTACAGTAACCTTTTATGTGACTTACAAATTTTATTTTGTTTGTCAACTGTGCAGCACTGCCGCCACGGAATTTGTGTGAGCAGAGAAATGGAGACACGTCCTGTAGATGGAGAATGGGGACCATGGGGACCTTACAGCTCATGTTCAAGAACTTGTGGGGGTGGAATCAAGAGCACCACCAGGCTATGCAATAGACCAGAGTATGTTTTTTATTGTGTTTTACATTAGTGCATAATGGAGATATTATGACATAATGGATTGGCTCAAAACAAAATGAAGGTACTGTGAGTTGCGCAAATTAGTTTCAAGCACCAATAAAAAAAGTGTTTGTTTCAACCATATTTGAAAAGAGAGATCTACAAACTCTTGTATGCAGAGAACTTTTAGATTACTTATCTCAACTATATAATGCACATTTATAGATATTTCTAAAGACTTAGTTTGGCAGCGTCATTTTTTATAGCCTTACTCCAAATGCTGAGGGTTTCTTTAAACATTGAGATGCTTTCTTTGGAGTAAGAGCTGCAAAAAGAAATAGATGTATTCCCCGGTAATCTCTTTAATAAAACACTTGATTTGCTTTGATTTAAGGCTGTTTCACAACATCGCCACCAGTAACGCACACAAGGAACACTGGTTACAGCAGAGTCATTTGAAAATTACATTTATAATGAGAAACTTCTATTGACTGGATAATTCAATGTGGGTTTCATTCTTTATAATAAAATTCAATTATGAATTTACCCTTAACTTCTCCAGAAGCAGAACCATATCTGCAGCCTGGGTAGTTTCATGGTTTTTCTAGGAAGTCATGTCCTTTTGATATTATCAGTAGAATAAATGAACCTCAATCAAATGACCCCAGGTTAATTTATTTTCCCTGAGTAAGAGGTGGTAGACTGGATTCCCATTAGATATGCCTCTGTCAGTCTGTAGTAACTGGTAGTATCAATATGCCATTGATTTTTTCTTTTTTCCTCTCTGAGAAGCTAGTAATACTGAATTGTTGTGTAGCAGGGTTTGTAACAGTTAGGAAATGTATTTTAGACTTCACAGTAAATGAGGTGTTTTCCACAATTCTCCCTTTTTAATTCTTTTTATCCCCAAACTGAAACTGATATTAAGACTACAGAAAAGAGTGCATCAGCTCTTAATTCTGTCTTCTTCTTCTGTAAAATAATTTCAAATTGCTGAGCAAGGTGCTGCTTCTGTAAAAATAGGACTGTAATCCCAGCTAAACTGATAAATGCATTATATTTGTTAATGCTTTTTCCCAGGCAAAATAATTATGAGCGTAAGAGAAATAAAAACATAATAGATGTTAATAAACATCAGTAGCTTGATTACCACCTTCCTCAGCAGTAATATTTTACATGTACTTCTTATTTTCTTCACATGGTTATAAATGTATGCACAGTGCAATAGAAGATAAGAGTGTGTGTGGAAAAGTCAGTAAAACATGTCAGAATGCTGCGTGAGATTTTCCCCTTTAGATCAGTGGTTTAAGCCACTTTCCATGGAAAACAACAATTTTAGAAACTGAGTGTATTTTACGTTTACCTATTTTTGTTAGACCAAGAAATGGAGGAAAGTACTGTGTTGGCCGTAGGATGAAATTTCGATCCTGTAATACCGATTCATGTCCAAAAGGCAAAAAAGATTTCCGGGAGCAACAGTGCTCTGAATTTGATGGCAAACACTTTAATATCAACGGTCTTACATCTACCGTTCGCTGGCTTCCAAAGTACAGTGGTAGTAAGTAATTATAAATATTTTCAGTTAATGACATAAAAATGTTACTTTAATTAAACTTTTAAAACAGACAAGAAACCTGTTGGATTTTCTTTCCAGTTTCTATGAAAGATCGCTGTAAACTTTTTTGCCGAGTTTCTGGAACAACTTCCTACTATCAGCTGAAGGACAGAGTTGCTGATGGTACTCCCTGTGGAGCAGAAACCAATGACCTTTGTGTTCAAGGCTTATGCAGGGTATTTAAATCTAAACTTATTAATTATTAAAATAAATTTTAACAGATGGTGAAGTAGATAGTAAATATTCATCCAAATAACCATTACTGAAAGTATATAAAGCAAGATGTTTTGAATTTACTTAAGTTAATTTTAATCCCTACCAAATTAAAGATCTGGAAATGGAGACAGTTAAGTGAATAAAATACAGCTGAATCTGAAGACCCACAATCTTTTTTCATTAAGCCTCATATGTGAGAGAGTTAATATTTTCCAAGTAAGAAGAGAGAAACTGAACCAAAATTAGTATAAAGGGAGGAAAGAAGCATGCTGTATAGCTATTGCCATCATATTTCTGCTATCAAAGTAAGAAAAGCAGAAAATCCAAGGGTAGATAGATTAGATATTTAATATTTCATTGCAAAATCAGGAGGAAATGACCCTTGAAAGGAATCATTTCAGCATTCTTTGCTTAACAGCAATTATGGAAGTGCCACAAGATTTTGTTGGGAGAAGCAAGCTGATACATTATAACAACTCAAAACTTTTTTATTAAGTCCAAGTTGTTTAACTGTTTGCAGTGAAACTGAGTAAATTCAGGATAAGGAGAAAATGTAGGCTTTTTTATAGTGTTGAGCCAAGAGGAAAGAGGAAATGCCAGAGAACTGTCCTGCTTATCATAACTTAAAAAAAAAAAGGAAGTTCAAGTAAAGATACGTAAACAAAAATTGTGCTTATGCTAGTTTAACCAGCATAGTCTATGTGTATTCCTTTGCTTATTTTGCAGTAATGACAGACTTTAGAAGAACTGATGACCGTGTACACATGTATACTGCTTTTAGGATTCTAGGACTTTTCAATGTAAATATAATTTAAAATGCATACACTATGTTAATATTTTTTACAAAATATCTTTACATACTCTTCTGTATTCTTATACAGTTCTTGACATATTAAGTGTATTTGGATTGTACTTTCTTAGTACAATGGCACTATTGTGTTTTGCCCTTACATCACAGCCCCCGAAAACTTAAAAGGCTTTTCATGAATTGCCAAGGAAGATCAGATATATACAGTGAATAAGAATTTGGGGGGAGTGGGAAACTTACATTGTTTTCATTGTTTTCCATTGGGCTGAGTGACACAAGGTTATTGCATTTTTTTTTTATAGCAAGCAGGCTGTGATCACGTTTTGAATTCCAAGGCGAGAAGAGACAAATGTGGAATCTGTGGTGGTGATAATTCTTCATGTAAGACTCTTGCAGGTACTTTCAACAGTGCTCGTTATGGTATGTTTGTTTTTTAAAAAATATTAATGCACATTTCAGTATGGCTTAGAAATTATGTTTTACATTTGAGGAAGTGGGATTTTAGTGCATGTACTTTAAGGCCCCTGCCAGCAAAAAATATCTCTGATTTTCAGTCACATGTGCCCCCTCAAGGGTGCAAAGGCAAATGCTGTGACACACTGAACTATTCAAGGGGGGAAAAATCAATCTGATGTAAGGTCAAAACAAAAAAACACAAATAAAAGATACAATGAGGGTAAAAGTACTTTGCAAGGAAGAATGCTTCCTGCTTTGCACTTTGCATTCTGTCATCTGAAACTATGCAGCTGAAGGACATATTCCAACATATCCTTTTGGTTGTGTCAAGAGATAGCAAGAAGTCTGTGGTGTGAGCAGCTGATGAGGTTCATTTTGTCCTATAGTGAAAAAGATAGCCTGTGAAAGGTGAGTCTTCTCTTTCCAGAGAACATGGGCAGCAACGTTCTTTCCTCTTCACTGGCATGTAGTGAATGAGAAACTCAAAACCCTGGTAATTCCTGTTTCTTTGATTTATTTCCTTTAATAGAGCTACTGACAGTTCTTCTATATGTAGTCCTTTCTGGGAAGTATGGAGAGACTATTGGATGTGTGTAGCAATGCAGTTAAGTAGTTAGAGCATGGTACATAAGGACAGAAGTCTCCAGGTTAATACAGATACCTAGAGGTTCCTTCATGCCGCTTCACTGGTTGAAAGAGACCACAGGCGAAGTGAAAATGATATCTGGAGACCTGCCAAATAGTATCTTCATAGAACAAAGGAATTGCTGGTCGAAGAGGAAAGTATGCCCAGTATCCTGTTGGATTTTTTTTTTTTTTTTTTCCTGGCAGAGGTCTTGTGCCACACAAAAAGTTCCGAAAAAACCTAAAGGTGGGATACAGCTACTCTTCCCACACAAATACACGTAACTTTTCTTGTATCTGTCCTGAGAAGCTGGAAGAAGACACAATCAGCTATTAGAGAATGGATTTCTGAACACGTGGTCAAAACACTGAAGGAAAAGAATGTATTATTTTAATAATTCAGAGTAAAGAATCATCAGCGTTTTTTGTTTTCCACCATTGTGAGAGATCTTTTTGCTTATAGGTGGCACATAAATTCTGTCACAAATACATTTGAGACAAGTGACCATTACACTGAAACTGCTATTTGTACAAATATGGTTGAGACTGTCACTCTGCTGTTTATCAGCTTTATATTGTCACAGACTTATTTACTTCTAACTGAAGTTGGAGGAAGAAAAAAAACACCAAAACAAACACCACCTTGTTCTGGGATAAGGAAAACCTTGATTTATTATTTTGCTTTTATACTAAGTTGAATGATTTAAATTATGTTCAAATTTTTGGAATTATAGCATATAAAAGATGATACTGAATTACTACTGGGCAGTAAGCTAAACATTTGGGATTATCACTCAAGTGTGCTCAAGTATCCCTAGCCTAGTGACTGAAAACACTGAGGAAATGATATTTTCCAAAATGTTCTGAGTTAGGATCACAAGGTATGTAAGTATGGCAAAGTCTGTGCACTGGGTCTTTCTTTTAACTTCACCTGGTCCCCTTCCATACCGACACGAGTCATTTTGCTAAGGCATTATTTGGCATAAGACAATAGCAGCCTGTGGTATGTGCTTGTATTCATACAGTTGTGGTGTTGCCATGAAGTGTTTAAACAGTAGTGAAACAGTTATCAGAAATACATTGCAATGAAATAATAATTTGCTTAGCTCCCAATTTAGAAAATGGTAATCTAATTACATACACATAATTATTATGTTGGCTATTATTATTGCATCAAATTAGAGTATCCGAGGATTCCTTGGAAAGTTGTCATTCTTAGTTCTTTCATATGTGATCTCTTCTCCTGTGTATCCTTGACAACATGCTATGCAGTTTTGTTTATAGTTTCTTCTGATATTTTGTCTTCTGTCATTTTATTACCACAAGGTCTTCAGTGTGTGAGATGAGGGCCTTTTTTGAGTGTATTTCGGTATTTTTGCCCAATATGTTGGAAGATTAACCAAACACTGTGCGTTTATCCAGAGCATTCAGCGTGTCAATTTGCAATTGCAGTGCTGCCCCCAGCTGGTAAATTTGATAGACCAGTGATTAGATTAAATGTTCATTTAAATGTGTGGCATAGTTTTGATAGATTAAAAACACTAGGAAGTTAATTAATTATGAAATTTTAAAAGATATTGCCATATAAATTTTTACCCACAGAGGTGAGTCAACTAACTAAAGTTAAATCATGGCAAGACTGTTAAACACAGCAAAATAAGTGGAAAAGTTACCAAATATTATATTAATGCTTCAGATTTAATGCTTGTGTTTCTTGTTTGTTTCCAGTGTTTGCCATACTCAGGGTTTTTTAGACACAAGAATCTTTTTGAATTAGTGATTAGCACCTGTGAGAAACAGTTTGGGTTTTTTTCAACTATGCTTACGTGCAGAGCGACAGTTCTAAAAGTAGATCTCGATGCACCTTATTTTGTTACCTTACAACAAAGCTACCATATTAGTAGTTAGTAGTTGGAGGTATTACAGCAAATGATGAATCATTTATGCAGCATTTTTATTTTGAAAAGAGCACATTAGGGTAGCATTTTAAGTAGCAGAATGTGGATCAAGCATGGGTAGTTTATCTGATGCATCTACCTATGTGTATGGCCTGCAACCCTGCAGTATTTGAGTATTTAGGACTTGTTCTTTAGAGTGCAATACTCTTGTGAGATAGAGAACAGCTAACTCAATCATATAAACAGGCAGTGGAGATACTTCATGTTAAGTGACTTATTCAGACTTGTGTAAAAGTTTTGTGGTTAAATTATGAGGAACCACAATGTCTCCCACTTGATACACCTAACTGCTTTCTAGAGTAATGCTGCTCTCTAGAGATTTTTCCAAGTAGGTTGAACTCATATTGTTGGTAAAGAATTAAATTCACATTTCTGAAGCCAGGAATGAATTCTGAAAACAAAAGTTCAATTCAACTTAAAAAACAAACCAAACAAAAAAACACCACAAAGAAATTTAGTATGCATGAAGATACATTTCCTTCTAAAACATGAGAGCATTCTGCAGTGGTTGTCATTGGTGCACTATAGGATTTTTTGAGTAAAACTAGCTAAATGTATGTTTGTATTTACTACTTTTGACTATTTTTTTAATATACTTAATTTGTGAATAATTACATTGCAGGTTACAATGTTGTAGTAAAGATTCCCAAAGGAGCAACAAACATTGATATTCGGCAGCACAGCTACTCAGGGAAACCAGAAGATGACAACTATCTTGGTAAAAGCCTCCTGTGTGTAACACTGATGGATAGTTTTTGTGCTCTTGCCAGAAGTCTGCTCTAGATGTATATTATCAGAAGTCTGATAAAGTCTTTAGAGCAAATATCTAAGTACATTGTATCATCATTTGCCTGAGTCTCTCTGTAGAGATTAGTTTTTAGGAAAATGAGTTAGATATTGTTAGGTTTCTAATTCTTAAACATGTGCGTGTTCATTTGTCAGAGAATAGGAATTATAGCACATTGTGTCATTTCGTCAATTTGCTTTGTTGTGGCAATGTTAATTAAAACTCCACAAGTGAACTCAGGAGTAATGCAGGTATCTATGGTTTTGAATCTTGGAAGCATACACTTAGTTTAGAAATGAAGCAGGCTGAACTTCAGCAAACTTATAAGTTATCTCACATGTCTCTTTTTCTATCATGTATTGGTATAAAGATCGCATATTGATACATTTGCAAGTGTGTGAGAAGAGCAAAGAATTCATAAGCACATTGTACCAAAAATCTTGTTTATTCTATTTCACAGTACTTACTTTATATCTGAAGCACCTGAGAGAATTTTGGTGCATATTTTCATTCTGTCTCTTCTTCCATTACCATCCTACTTAACAAACCCGAGTTTTCAAAATGTTTTCCTTTTTGCCTGTTGCCTTGTTGTTGCACATGCATCTTGCAGGATACAGAAACAACCCTCACCCCCTGACACTAGCCACCTTTTCAAATATAGTAATACCTGAATAGCATGCCTTTACTAAAAATTTTACTTTATTTTTAAATTTAATTTTTAACTTGTTACTCATCATTATTATTATAAATTGATTGCTATATTAAATTATTATTATAAATGCTTAGTAATTTACTTTATTTTTATTTTAAAATTTACTTTTAAAAGCCATATCACTAAAAGTAGCTCTAGTAAATAAAGCAATGTGGGCTGTAGAATAGGCCAGAAATACAGATTATTATTATTTCCTTCTACAGTAGCAGAACCTAAACAAATCTAAAAGTGATGACTGCAGTCAATCCTTCAGCAGAACAAATATTATTGAAGTTGTGTGGCTAATGCAGAGAAAATCCATGACAACTGCTCAGGTGAAAGTTACTGATGGTTAGGACTGAATTAATGCATTAGAAACTGTTTGATACAACTTTAAAGTATTACACATCAAATAAAATAAAGCTAAGTGTTGGTAAGAAGATATATTGTTAAGAATTTTTATTGGTAGAACCTTTTAATTAAATAGATGCTTTATTTCCAATATTTTATTTTACTTGTAGCTTTATCTGATATTCATGGAAATTTTATCTTGAATGGAAATTTTGTTGTAAGCATGTCAAAAAAAGAAATCAATATACAAGGAGCCATTTTTGAGTACAGTGGTTCAAACAACACGATAGAACGAATTAACAGCACTGATAGAATTGAAGAAGAGCTAACCTTACAGGTGCATGTTTACTTTTTTCATAAGTTTGAAAATTTGCTACATGATCATTATGTTCATAATTTTATGTTCAAATTCACTGAAAGACAGTTATCATTTTATCTCAATTAAGGTTTTGTGTGTAGGGAATTTGTACAACCCTGATGTGCGTTATTCATTCAATGTCCCAATAGAAGACAGAAGTGATCTGTTTACATGGGATCCTTATGGACCCTGGCAAGACTGCAGCAGGATGTGCCAAGGTACTGTAAATTCTTTTCTCACCAGAACCAAAGACTTTATGGCATTTAGGAAGGGACTAGTCTTAGAATACTCAGATTTTTCACCCCTACTTGTAAGAAAGGAACACAGCACTCTCAGTAAACTTTAGGTGCACAGAGCCTTTAAGGGAAGAATGGCTTCTGATTTTTGTTTTGCAATTTTCGGTATATATGCAGTGCAATTCTATATTCAAAACTATCTTTGAATGCCTTTCTTTAGTAGCCATAGGAATGGTTTATTAAAAAAAAAAAAAAGTTGAATCAAGTCTAATGCATCCTTAGAAAAGCAGTATTGTATCTCTACTGCTATGTATTAGGCTTCTGTTATCCTATTTCCAGATGGTCACTGGTTTGTCTAGTATCTTTCTTATATATTTTTTTTGTCTTTTTTGGTTATCTGCTACATGGGGTGAAGCTATTTAAAGATATATTTTATACTTTTTTAACGTAGGCCATTCCAGTGTGAAAATAGAACCACAATAGGTATGAAGTGTATATACAAAGTGTGCATACAGATTTTTGATAGATACTCCTATTAGCAGGTGCTAGAAAAGCCTGTAGATATGTGATGGTGAGTTTCTTCTGTTTTTAAGTCAGGCTGTAGACATGCTTATGTGCATCTGTCAGTGGTGGTACTTCCTTCTTCCAGCACTCCAGATCTTTTAGGTACCCTGTGATCAAATTTTCTACTTCCTTAAGTAGAAGAACATAGAAAAGGGTCACAAGAGGAAGAAGAAGAAAAGGATCGTAACCTCTAAGTTAACACGGTGGTTTCACAGTTTTGGCAATTAGCAAAGGACAGGCGTGAGGCATTTGGAATACTTAGCCTGAGGAGTAAATGGACTGTTGCAATTTTGCAGTTTTCTGCAAGCTGATATCCTTGTGAGACCACTGTAGTACAGCTGGGAGATGGCAGGGGTGACTGGGACTAGGTTGTTCTCCACCTGGGATGTAATCAGGTGCACAAAGCAGCATGTTTGTGCAGAATCTGCTGTATAGAATGATTAGTGTTAATGGGCTATCTCAATTAAATTCCTAAATGATGAATGGAATCTATTAGTGTAAAAAGGCACTTTTATTTTAGCCCATGATTCCTTTTCAAGGTATTCGAAGAAGAAGAATGACATGCATACGTAAAATTGATCATGTGGTAGTGTCTGATCAGAGATGTGAACTCTTACCCACTGTACCAAATGTCTTTGAGGAGTGTAATACAGAGTGTGAATTAAGGTAAAAAGAGATTCCTAACTCATGAAGCTGTTGTGGTCTTACATATTTTTGTTGACAGAGATTGAAACAAACTAATTCAGATTGCTTTGTCCTCTGTCCCTCCACCCTCTCTACCTCCCTCATCCTTCCTGTCTCTCCTTGCTTTCCTCAAATCTGTATAATGGGTTTATACATTATATTTACAGCTCTGAATCCAACTAGAATTACTGTACTTTTCTAATTCTTATTGGTAAAGTACAAAGTCTTTTGCTAGGATTGTGAATCTGTTCTCTATGTCCTGGTGCAAAAACTTGTATTGCTGGGCAGAATACATTTTTCACCAGGACTGTACGCACAACTGGAACTAATTTGAAACAGACTTGTGGTTTTGCACTCCAAGAAAGCCCATGCTGAAGGGTTCAGAGGATGAACAATTAGAATTCTATCTTACATTTTTCAAAGTCATCTAGGAGATGAAAACAAAAGATCCTTTAAATTTAAAAAGATGTTTTTAAGCCTATGAGTCGAATTCTTCTATATTGCTTTGAAAATTTCAGTCATGAGAGTTTATAGTTTTGTCTGTTCCCTAAAATGCATGTCTGTATTTACATGACAATTCCTAGTATGTTCTCTGATTGCTTTATTCACTGTGGTCTTACTTTTTTAAAACATAGTTAGCTTTCTATAACAGTTTATCCTTGTAGGTGGCACAATGTTGGCAAAAGTGACTGCACATCGAAGTGTGGCCCAGGGTATCGGTCTATAGAGATCCACTGCATGAAATACTCTATTTCAAAAGGACTTAGTGCCCCAGTGGATGATAAGTACTGTGCTGATCAGCAGAAACCACCAACCAGAGAGCCCTGCCATGGTGACTGTATGTTAACAAGTTGGCACTACACAGAATGGTCAGAGGTACAAATTCAAAACCTTATAATTGTACCATCATAGTTCTAGCTAGTTTTCATATAAAATTTTTATTTCTATGTACATTTTTTTTGTTTATGTAACTAAAAGAAAATAATGTTTGAGAAATGCAGAGTTGTAGGAGGAACTAATACCAGTCTTTATATTTCAGAAATTTCCTTGTATTTTTGTAAGCAACTCTAGCTAAATTGTTTGCAGCTTGGTTTTGGAAGTCAGCAAAGAAGACCTAGTGGTGGTTAAAGGTGTATATTTTATTTACAGTCTTAACAATTTAATTCTGAGAGTGTTTTGGAGAAAAGGAGTAAGGACGATTTCAACTTTACTCTTTATTAAAGACTTTTATCTTGGAACTACTAAACAAAGTGCCAAATTTATCTCGCATATATCAGTATATTATCAGTAGTCTGTGGATTAAAAGTCAGATACGTTTGTCTAACACAATCATTAATGTGTTTCACCTTTGAGACTGATAATGTATTTTGACCTTTTTTTTTTTTGTTGTGTTTCTGGTTTCATAATATTGCCTGTACACTGCAGTGTTCCAGGAGCTGTGAAAGAGGTGTCAGAACCAGAGAAGCTTTTTGTATGAACAATTTGGGTCGTCATCTTCCTGACAGAGAATGCCAGGAACTTCCAAGACTTGTAACACAGATATGCAATGAATTCTTATGTCCAAGCTGGTCTGTTAGTGAGTGGAGTGAGGTAATGAACTATGTAAAACTTAAGATGCCTTTGGTCCTGGTCACGGATATTAAAATAAGCTGCTTTAAGTGTTTGGTGTTTTGGGGTTGATGTTTTCATGAAATTGAGAGTTCATAAAAAAACCTAGTTGTTCTTTCCCAGATGCAAGACTCTACACTTGCTCTTGTTGTATTTCATTAAATTTCTCCCCACCCAACTCTCCAGCCTGTCCAGGTCTCACTGGATGGCAGCACAGCCTTCTGATGTGTCAGCCACTCCTCCCAGCTTTGTATCATCAGCAAACTTGCTGACAGCGCACTCTGCTCCCTCATCCAGGTCACTGATGAATATATTGAACAGTACTGGTCCTAGTACAGACCCCCAAGGGACTCCACTAGACACAGGCCTCCAACTAGACTCTGTCCCATTGACCACAACTCTCTGACTTCTTTCTTTCAACCAGTTCACAATACAGAATTGGATTGTTATTTATGTGATCTTTAAAATCCAACAAATTCCTAAAAGAAAGTGAAGCCATTAATGTAGATTAATGTCTTTACAAACTGATGACTAATAATTTTACAGTGTCCTGTGACATGCGGCAAAGGAATGAAGCATCGTCAAGTATGGTGCCAACTTAATGATGAACAACTGAGAGATGATTTCTGTAATCCAAATGATAGACCAGAATCAATAACGCCGTGTGAACTTCATGAATGTGCATCTTGGCAAGTAGGGCCTTGGGGATCAGTGAGTACATATGGATTCCTGGCTTCTTACTTTCAAGTTCAGACTATGAGTGATCACAAAACAATATCTTTTAAACATTTTATTTGGATCTTAAGCAGTTATTTTAGTTGAATCATTTCACTTGTTTGTTTGCTCCTATTGACTATTGAACTTGTAATTTAGGAACACCCACATAAAAATTAAATGCTTAAAATAGTCTTTGACTCTGAGCCTTAGTATTGAAGATGCTTTTACACATTAATGTATTACATCTCCAGAATAATGAAAATGTAGATAGCAAAGCATCCAGATGAACGAGACAGGTAAAAGGCCAAATACTTACAGGTCTGTGGACATACTTACATGGTAGCTTTAATTAAGATCACAGAAGTGTATATGTAGGCAAAAAGTGTTTTATTGTTATGTTCTGTTTCGACCTTCAGTTCCTGTGTGTAATGATGTTCATTTAATGTATACCAGAGTGGCTTCAAAATTCTGGAGAAAAGTGAATTAATTTGCAAAGGAATTTTTTCTCACCAAATAGATGAGAATTAATTAAGGAATAATAAGGTACTCAATGTCATGGAGCTTTCATAAGATCAGATTACGCAAACCTATAGAAGTGTTGGATTATTCATTGTTTCTTGGATGTTAATGAGAATTCATAACTGAAGAGCAGCTGATATTCTTTTTTTTTTTTTTACATATAACCTGTTAGTAAAATACAGAATAAATATAACTTTGGAAATTAAGTATATTTTTAACTTAGAAGTTTCTTTTGCATAGAGCTTTTCTCAAGCAATATTTTTTTTCATGTTAGAGAAAACCACACTGTTGTCTATCATAATATTGAATTCCTTTTGAATAATCTTCTAATCACAAGATGCTGGCTTTCCATTCCTACATCCTAAATGCAAAAAATAAATAAAAAATTATTTCAATCCCATGATATAATTATTCTGAATAAAAAAATCACTGTATATGGCCTTGCTAGAGTAACTTGTACAGCAATTTACCAATTCATGTCACTGGAGCAGAGCTTTCCATTGGAGTTTTTCCCCCATACCATCTGGCAATAGCTATTAATGAACTAGGTTTTTACAAGTATTTGTGCTTGAATCACAGCATTTATAGGAGGAGATTTCTGTCATAGGATTTTCTGTCGTAGAATTTTCACCCATCTAACATTTTAGGTGCTGCCTTTGAATATGCTCTTGTCAAACTCTGTAGTGAGGGGAAAGACATTTAACAGCTGCAGCTAGTGATTCATTTGGAACCTACCTCTTACTCTCTGCCCCACACTTCCTCTACCCCATTTTTTATTGCTGAACGTAACATTATATAGCATGGATTATCACTTTGATCAGTTCATGTCAGCTGTCCTGGCTGTTTCTCTCAAACTCCTCCCCACTTCCAGCCTGCTCACTGCAGGGGGCAGAAGGGGGAAAAAGAGAAAACCTTTATCCGGCACAAGCACTGTTCAACAATAGCCAAAATATTAGTGTGTTATGGACACTGTTTAAGCACTGTATGGTCTGCCATGAAGAAAGTTAACACCATCCTAGTAATCATTTGTATTCTTTAACAGTGTACTGTAACTTGTGGACGTGGATACCAGATGCGTGCAGTCAAATGTGTTACTGGGACTTACAGAGTTATTTTGGATGATGACAGGGAATGTAATGCTGCTACCCGTCCTAGAGATAACCAAGTAAGTTAAAAAATACCTTTTAGTTGACTGTACTTTTTATTTAAAAGCATCTAAATACAAGAGTTGTCTACTGACTCTTTGAGGAAACTTGCAGGAAATGAGTTTTAAAATGAGGAAAAACATGCTGAAACTATCTGCTTTTTTCCTGAACTTCGCATTTGACCTGGAGAATTAAGTAAAAAAAGAGTAATTTTGAGATTGGAAAATTTAGTATATGATTGAAGGGATACAAAGGCCTTTGATTATTTGAGTGGTGGGAGGAAGCTCCAACATGTAGAATATAATGAGACTGCTTGCCATGATGCTTAATAATAGCACCTGACTGACTTGATATTCTCTAAAATTCTGCTTATGTATAGTTCTTAAAAGCAATTCAAACTGTGTAGACATGAATTATAATTCAGTATGGTATTACTATCATACAGAATCACAGAATTGCCTAGATTGGAAAAGACCTTTAGGATCATAAAATCCAGTGATTAACCTAACACTAACAAGTCCCCTGGCTAAACCACGTCCCTAAGCACTATGCCTGGACAATTCTTAAATACCTTCAGGGATGGGGACTCCATCACTGTCCTGGGCAACCCATTCCAATGCCTGATAACACTTTCAGTAAAGAAATTCTTCCTAATATCCAATTTAAACTTCCCTTTGGGCATGGCCATACAACCAGTTTTTTACCCAGCAAAGTATATGCCCATCCAAGCTGTGAGCAGCCAGTTTCTCCAGGACAATGCTGTGGGAAACAGTCTCAAAGACTTTACTAAAGGCCAGATAGACAACGTCCACAGCCAAAACATGGTTCTTTACCTTTTCTTGTCTCAATTTACTTACTTCATCACTTCTGTTATTTTAAATTATAATTTTTCAGGAGAAATGGTTTTAATACACTCAGTGGGTTTATATTTAAGTAAAAGCAATTGATGTCTTAGGTGTTATGTATTAATATGTTGATCTGGCCACTGGATTAATACGTCCCATTTATATCCAGCTAAGCTAGTAATCACATGTTTCTTTGAGGGCATACTCTGTCTCAAGGAGAAGAGGAAAAAAAAAAGGATTCTATGGTCCAGAGTAAACCAGTCACAAGCTACCAGCCCTCTGATGCCTTATTGAATAAAATTTCAAAATATGAAACCCAAGTAATTTGTAAAAATTTGTTTTCACTTACATGGGAAAACACTGGGTTTGAGTATGCTTTGTGTTTTTAATTGTGGTACCTGTTCAGCTTTTGACTGAAACAGGACAATTTAATGTTCTCAGTAGCTGAAGATATAAAGGACAGGACAGCACAGCCACTGTCTTCACTCAGGTCTTCTGTACTGCATGTGGCTATGAAACAGGACACAGTAATGTCTATGCCGCTTGTCTCCAGCAAGTTGCCCAACACAGTTCTTTAAAAAAGTGCAAATATTAGTTATTACTAATACATTTTTAACATCAAATAAATTTTCTTTGCCTCTTGATTTTAAACAAAACAATCCAATAAAAAGCCTTTCAATAATTCCAGGGAAAAGTTAGAAGATTATATTTATTTGTTAAATAATACTGGCTTATGGTAGTGGCAGCATTTATCTCTGTTGGAGCACTTGGCTTTACATGCAGCTCTTCCAAAATGTGTATTTTGAAAGCTTTTTTTTTCTCACCTCCACAGGAATGTGAATTGCCCTCTTGTCCAGAAAATACAAAATTATGGACTACATCGCTTCCTTTAGTTCATATGGGGAAGGTGACTCAATGGAGATACGGATCATGGACCCCAGTATGTAAAGTAATAGTGGTCACATCTGGCAGAGCAGTCCTCCATTCCTTCACCCATTTTTCCATAAAGCTCTCATTAATATATTTTTCAGGCTGAAATCTGCCTGGGATAAATTTTAAAGGAATTTGAAATTTTTTTTTAAGAACCTGTTTCTTAAGGAAGAGATAGACACTCCAGGAAATTCTGTGTGCTTCAAATCTAGCCAGGGAAAATAAGGAGGGGAAAAAAACAGGATTCTAGGAACTGGGGATCTGAGCAAAATAATTTTCATATGATTGAGAGTGTACAAGGAAGTGTTTTTTTTTAAAAAATAATTGATCAGCTTCTCATTATGGAGGATGTCTTTCATTCTAAAATATTATTTAAATCTTTTATGTGAATAGCAATATTAAAGAGTTGGGTTTTTAAGGTCTGATTTTACACAATTTGTAAAATAAGCATTAGAAAAATGGTTTCCACACAAACTTTGTTTAATTAAAGAATTTTTGATTTTGATAGTATTGAAAATTAGTTTTACTTGGCAGTGATGTGAAAATTTAAGATTATCTATAAAAATGTGTGTGTGTCTGTTAATGCCTTGAGGTTCTTAACAAAATATTTAACACAATTATATCTTTGCATAAGTATTTTAACTAAATGGCAGTAAAGAAGGCATAGACTGAGGCTACTCTGAAATTCTTAACTAAATCTACCTTGAATTTCTCAGCTATAAAGGCATCAGAAGGCGCTTAATGGAACATGCTAATATAAACTAGAATGGCATATGAATTGCGAATATCAGTTTTTATTGTATCGGTTGATGTAAATATTACATCACTGTGTAATAGCTAAAATGTTTTGAAAGTTACTTTCTAATGTTTCTATTGTTAATAAATAAAAATATTGCCTTTGCAACTATGTCATGGTTCCATGTTACAGTTGAAATGCTACCTGTTCAGATATGCTGAATTGCTTCACAAGAATTAAGGCCATGCAATTCAGTTCCAAGCCAACAGGAATTCTTAAGGCCTAAACTATCCAGCAATATTTCACTTTCTTTCCTGAATGCATGGCTCTGTCAGTGTGAGATTGAAATCTGGTTCACAGTGTTTAATTCTAAAGTCAAACTGATACTAAGCTCTGTTAGTATTTTAGATGCTTGCATGATCTTGTTTTAGTCTCCTAAAGTGCGATGAGGATGAGCTTGGATTGTTCTCTGACAGTGCTCTGCATCCTGTGGGAAGGGTGATCGCGCTCGCTATGTGAGTTGTAGAGATGCTCATGGAGGAATAGCAGATGAATCTTTCTGTGCTCATTTACCTCGACCAGCTGAAATTTCAAGCTGCTTTAGCCCATGTGGAGAGTGGCAAGCTGGAAAGTGGTCTCCTGTGAGTATTAATTGTGACTTATTTTTTTAAAATGTGTCTATTTAGATTATTGGCTGAAGTTTCTGATTAGAAGTTTGAACTTCATATTCTGTGCAAGTGTGATTGAAATTGCATCCCTTGAAAAAAGCAAAGGATATGTTTCATATTGTCAAAAGTAAATATAAATGTCTTTGGTTATTAATTATCAATGTTCTGTCACAAATATTGGGTTAATTTTTGGTCAGTGCACAGTTACGTGTGATAGTGGAATAGTAACAAGACAAGTTATCTGTGTCAACTACCATCAACAAATCAACGAGAATTACTGTGATCCTGAAGGCCGACCTTCCAAAGAACAAGAATGTAACATGCCACCATGTCCACCAGTTTATCATCATATTCCGAAAGTAGATGACCATCCAAGCCATTTTCCAGAAATAGGTTACCTTCCAATACACCATCCGCAAGACAATATAAACCAGTGGAACCGTCCCTCTGTGGGAGGATATCAATGGAGAACTGGACCCTGGGGAGCAGTAAGATTCTTTTTTTTTTAATATATGAATTTGTTCTCTCACATGTGTTAACATTTCTAGAAATCTTATTGCAGTACAGATTTGGACAAAAGAGAAGCAGATTTATTTTTTTAAATATTATTATTATTGTTATTAAGAATATACTAAATTAAAAATGCAGTTTTTCTGTAATTTTGACTTTAACATACTTCTACACAGCACTAATTTTTATTTGCAAATTTCAGTTTTAAAAGTTAACAATAAAAATAATAATTTAAAGTTGTTTTAACCAAAGTATTTTACATTTTTTCTGATTAAGCAATGATGATACATATTTTTATATGTTTTGGTAGTGCTCTAGTACTTGTGCAGGTGGATTTCACCGTCGAGTTGTAGTATGTCAAGATGAGGAAGGAAGAAGTGCTGGTTATTGTGATGAGGCAACAAAACCTCCAGAGTCAAGACACTGTGATTCTGGACCCTGCCCACGATGGAACTATGGCAACTGGGGAGAAGTAAGATCATTTCTCTTTCAAAGGGAAACGTTATTTGCCAAGTAAGCTTAGAAATAGTAACATAGTTATTTGACTATGAATGGAAATGAGCACCATTTTTTTACTTATTTTAAAAGAATGAGTTTCAACCTGTTCATCTAAACTTTGTTCTTTAATCAAGTCTAGAACTGTAGTGTAAATATACATCCAGAAGAAGTAAGTGTTGTGTGAGGCTAAGGGTGTACAACATATAATTGAGTGTTGCAGTAGCATCTTGAATCTTGAGACATACAAAATTAGTTTCTATTACAAAAAGATTAATTATATGCAGCAAAACCTCAGTGTAATAGCTAGTCTAAGAAAAAAAGGAGCACAAGAAACTAGGCAGAAACCTTATTGCATCAAATTTCATAGGTACTGACTAGAATAACTGCAAGTACTAGTATCTACTGGGTTATAGTTACTAATTAGAAGAACAAAGATAGTATAATGCATCTAAAAGACATGCCTGGGTTAGAATGTTTTGATGAAACATTATTGGACAAAGAATGATTTCTCTATGCTGTGTAATGTCATACCTTGACCACGCCATTCTTGCTCAAACACTGGAGAAAGAGTTAAAGCCGATTAGTTCGGAATTAATTTAAATCCAACTTCTTGTGATTCCTGCCCTCTTTTCTTATTCTTGATACATCAGTATCTAGAGTTGAGAAAAGAAGAAAAGTTGAGTGATTTTTAAATTTTTCTTTCCCCACTCCCTCCTTTTGGCTAGATGTAGCCATTTAGCTCTCAAGGACAATTTGAGCGTCAAGTTTTTTCTGTCCATAGCTGCAGACTTAATGCAAATGCTGCAGTTTTTTTATAATTTAGAATCCTCTGGAAATATGGTAAATAGCTATAAACTATTGGAACTTCCTCTGTTTTGATCAGTTTGTTTTTAATAGCTCATTAGAAATGAGAAATAGTCTTCTTGTCTGGTATTGAAGAATTTCAGGAAAACTGAAACCCAAAAAACATATCCTGTGCATATTTTACACTTAGTGTGTATAACTTAGACTGTGAGAAAATGTGCCCAGTGTCTGAGTTTTCTCTCTTCTGGCAGGGAAAACTTGTTTTAAGACCAGTTTCTATCTTTTCCTCCTATCAAACAGAGATATCTATGCACATTTATTCTCACAAATGGTTACTTCTCCTTGGTAGAGTAGCTTCTCTGAAACTGAGACTTTTTGTAGAAATCACTTGGTAAACAACGTAGTTTGGTAAACATTTTGGTGAGAGAATTATTTTTTCATTATATGACATTAGATTGTACATCCTTAATCTTGAATTGAGTGTCCAGGGAATATTAAAATAGAATAATAAATAATAATATGTGCTGATTATTGCTGTATCCTTTCAGTTTAACAGTATGTGTTGACTCTCTTAACAAAAATATTGCATATAAAATTCTATATTTCAGTGTACTCAAACTTGTGGAGATGGAATAAAGACAAGGCTGGTGATTTGTCAGCTTCCTACTGGCCAAATGTTGGGTGATCAAAACTGTGAAATTCTAGACAAGCCTCCTAATATGGCACAATGTAATGTGCATTCTTGCCCTGGTGATGTTTCATGGCATCGGGGACCGTGGAAATCGGTACGCTAGCATTCAGTAATATTTTTTGCTTTCTTGTTCTTTCTGTCACTTTCTTTCCCCTTGCCTTTTAAAAATTATATTGTTATTTTATTTGATAACAGTGAAACAATAATGCATGTGAAATATAGTCCATGTAGTTTTATTAAGCAATTGTTCCTGCAGTCATTTAATTAAATAGGAAACAGCCATTTACTTCAGTGGGAGCAGTGTCATGCCCTGTAAAACATCATAGGAAATATTTTGAAAATTACCAGAAATCATCATAGCTGATAGCAATACCTAATAGGTTGTTCTATTTTGAAGGTTTATGAAGGGTTTGATCTATGTTTAAATTTAAAAGTATATGCTGTAATTTATACTGTAGCATTATCTACATATTTATATTTGTAAAAACAAAAAAAAAGCTTTTTCATGCATAAACTTTTTCTAATAGTATATTTAAGTATAAAATAACTCACACACATATATATTGCAATCTGTCATCAAACATTTTACTCCGTATTATGTGTACATTTGTGTATAAAAGTTTATATTTGTGGTTTTAAAACAGTGACTAATTGAAGCTGTCTATGTATAATTATGTATGTAACTATACTATGTTATTGTCTACATGTCACTGTCTATTAATGTGTAAAAATGCCTACAGTAATCACCATTAATCTTTAAAATTGCCACTAGTAGATTATTAATATAGTGAAGTAATCATAGCGAACTCTACAATATAGAGTACGTTAGATTTCCCAAGCTGTGAATTTGACAATATTTATTATTGTCCTCAATTCTAAGGAGAATAATGGCAATCAAAGGAGGCTGGATCCAGTTCTGATTCTATCAAAATCGGTTAAAAACCTGTCATTGACATCCCTGGGAAATGGGCTAGGATAACAGTTCTATTTTTTAAAATTTTTTAATTAATAAAATTATGTAATTTGATTATTTGAATTAACATGAAAACATTTTTAAAAATATTGTCCAATTTAACTTTAAATAATTTATTAATGTTTATATAATCTATTCTAATTTATTGCAAATGAACTTTAAAATGAAAGTTTGAATTAATAATTTACCACAATTATCTCTTTCTTCCACTGTGCAAAACAGAGTTTTGGGTTCGTGTTTAACAGATTTAGGAGTATTTTATTTAGCCGTTAGCCAAATTAGTGGTGACTTGATAATGCCTAGTTAATGTATGTACTTCAGGTGCAGAGAAGGCAAGCAGGGCATTCAGCACACAGTTGCCTTCGAATTCAATGTTTGTTTTGCTTTTCCATCTAAAGTTACTTAGTAAAGCCTCTTCCTTCCCCAAGTGATACAGTTTGTCCTGCATTAATAGTTTGCCCATAAACTATTGTAATGTATTGTAAATGTTACATACGGCTTAGTTTTGCAGAGATTTTAATGTTGGTTTATATCTCAATTGACATAAAAAGCCATTGTGAGGCAAGTAAGTCTCAGATTCTAAAGGCTCATGCCACTCCAGGACACTTTCTCAGAAATACTATTCATATTCAGAAACTTTGATTCTTTGAATCTTTGCAACTTTAATTCAGTACAGAATTTTCATATCATGATATCCAAGCCAGAAAGAGGCCCTGAAGTTCTACAGGGAGGATAGCTAGGAAACACATCCTTTTGCCTGTAATTTTAATTTGTTTGATCTGGAGATCACTGAGAGACTCAGACAATGAGCTCCTTAAGAATGTAGCTTATGTCTTCTAACATTATAGTTTTGTGCAAGTTTCTAAGGGAATTTGCTTTAGTAAGAACTGAATCATGCTCATCTTTTTTTTTTTTTATTTTTTTTTTCTTCCCGCCCTCTTGCCCTTGTATCAAAATCCAAAGGAAAAGGAGTTGGTTTACAGACAGTCTATGCATCTTGAGGGATTCTACCTTGTTTTCAAAGAATATTGGTGTCAATTCTTAATGTAAATAAGGTTGATAAATATTATACAAACATTCCTAAATTCAAGTGTTTCAAAATTTGAAACATTTGATTTCAAGATTTCGTTGCCTAATTGGCATGTATCCAAGTACACAACCTCTTTTTTAATATACAAAAATTACTATATATATATATA
>NW_010303207.1:0-22019 GCF_000700745.2 Antrostomus carolinensis
AGTCTCCATCTCTGGAGATGTTCAAAAGCCAACTGGACACTTTCTTCTGCAACCTGTTGTAGGGAACCTGCCTTGGCAGGAGGGTTGGACTAGATGATCTCCTGAGGTACCTTCCAACCCCTACCATTCTGTGATTCTGTGAAGGTAAACTGAAAAGAGCATGAAAGTTAAACCTGTCTTCCACCAACATAAATTAAGAACAGCTCAAAGAACTAACTCAAACAAATTCAGCAAGACAAAGGTTCTGTTAATTTTATTCTAGGTGCAATTGCTATATTAGTATCTAAAAGTCCTAGAGTTAGTTTTAGCATATGTGTGATCAAAATATAGCCCATCAGTCTAATCCTGAAGAACTTACATTCCATATAGAAAAGACAAGGAAAAAAGAGCAGCAAGACAGACAAAGGGAAGTTACTTGCTTAGACTACACAACAGACTAATGTCAGAGTAAGTAATATAACACAAGTCTCCTGTTTTCTGAGTTAGCGACTTGTTAGCTCTTGCGTGCAGTGCCATATCCTAGAGCAAAGTTTATGACAAATACTATGGATAATTCAGGAATAATTTTACTCTTCCTTACTCAATTTCTTCTGCATTTTAATATGTGGAGATACAGAGCATCAGAGCCAGAGCTCTGAGTTGTTCTAGCTCATAGCAGCTATATAAAACATCTAGAGTACAAGAAATCTTAGGTCTTAAAATTTTCTTTTAGTAGTTCTCTGGACAGAACAGAGAATAAATGCAAAATAATTGGGCCAACATCACATCACCTTGAGATTAAAATCTAGTTAATCTGTTAAAATCTAGTCCTAAATTTACAGTACAATTTTTGTCTGCTTTAAAACGCAAGGTTGTTTATTTCACGGGACTGTTATATTCTCCTACCAATCCTAGCAGTTTTGAAGATAAATCATTGGCAATTATGCTAAAAATTACTGTTGTGCAATAATTGTCTTTTTTGATATGTCATAGACTAGTTCATAAAGAATGCATCCTTTTTCAGCAATGGTTTGGATATCAAATTTGAAAGTTGAAGCTCAGTCTGTATATGAAAGGTGCATCTGAGGCACCCTTGCGCTGGATTTCATTATCAGTTCTGTAACAATATCACAAAGCTACTTTTTGTAACTTAGAGATAAAATGTGAATCATTGTTTCCAGTGTAGCTGGCTACACAAGTTCAACAGACAATTGCAAATTAAAATCTTTAAACTTATGGAATCAGGACTTGCCTGCAGAGTTCTATTGGGTTAATATACTAATGCTATTATCTATTGACATGGAAATTTTGCACATATTTTATATATACAGACATATATATACATATATACATGCATACTACACACATAATATATATTGTTTTGGATTAATTGCCTGCTGGACCTGTTTGAAGATACAGAAGAAAATCTAATGGTTTTTTTCCCGTATACATACCAGACATACTATTTTAATTTTAATCATGTGGATTCTGAAGTGGAATGTGCTTCTAGGTTTACCCTAGGCTCTCCCTGGTGACAAATAATATAAGCTCCCAAATGTGTTTTGACCCTCATAGGCTAAAGGCCAAACCTTCAAAGAAGGGCTTCTAAAAATCTTCTAAAGGAGGCAGTTTACCACAGTGCCACAACTCATAGTTCAGGTCTGTGTGAACACCTTTGACAGCAGATGATAGCTAAACAAAAACAGAATATGAAAAAGATCCCTGTAAAAGATCCTTTTAGGCTACTCTTTTAAGAAAAATAAAGGAAATGTTCTAAAATAACTTCCCTCACACAATCAGATCAAGTTAATCAAAATCAGTTTACAAATACAATCTTTGATTCAGCCTGCTCCTTTTCCTCCAAAAAGCAAACCCAAGGCACAGAAATCAGTGGTGCTTCTACTTGTGAAGTTTGGTAACAGGGGAGATGTTCTAACTACAGTCACACAACGTGTGTTTTTCAGACATTGTCATGGAGTAACTGTACAAAGGGGCAGAACTGAGAGCAGAAGATAAAAAAGTAGCGACTGTTCTTTAGGGTTCAGCCTCTGAATGAACTGCAAGGTAATGTAATTTCCTAACACTGTAGGGTGAATGGACAAAACTACTGTTGTTCAGTAATTTTATTCTAATGGTGTCTGGGAGTGAGAAGGCTAAATAGGATGAGATGCTAACAATTCATATTAAGGGAACCAAAAGGGCTGGGTACCAGAGACATATTCAGAAATACATTAAGCTAGAAAAGGGAATACTCATTATACAGCTGAAGAACAAGGCACGAAAAGGTGGCTTCCCTAATTCTGAACTTCTGAGAGTGACTTTAATGTCTCAGACACAAAACAATGTTTCCTGGTTTTACTATCATTTGCCAATAACTAAATTCCAACAAACAAAAATCAACATGGTTTTGCTGTGCTTGGCTAGTACTTCCATAAATTTTTAGAAAGAAAAAGACATTCAGGAAAAAATATTCATTCTTTTTGTACCGTTTGGAAACATTAGAAAGCATTACCACTTAAGCAACAATTTCTCATTTTCATATTCATGTAAAATTGGATCAGTAACATCTGGAAGTTCTTTTGGTTCCCTCTGATAAGTACCTAACGGTCTCAGGGTCTAGGTCATCCTCTAGTGCTTGTACAATTGAGTTTGACAGAAGGACATCTTGCAGGAACAGATTTTTACATGGAATTAGATAATTTCTACTGTCAGTTAATATTGCTTTTTTCATAGTACTTCAGTGTATTTAGTGCCAGAAAAACATATATTATTAAAACAATTAGAGAATTTAAATTTTTTTAAGCCTTAAATGTTGGTTCAATAGCATTTACATTTTGTGTTTATTCTTGTTTGAGTTAGTTTCCAGTTATTTAGAAAAAGATTTTTAAAAAGGTTTTTCCTATATTCTTAGTAGTCAAAACAAATTTAAGCCAAGCTTCTGTAGGTTCTATGGAGAAACCAACATCATCTGTAAGCAAATTAATTTTTTTTAGTTCAAATTTAGTTGGACAATGAGATACGTTCATTTTCACTGTCTCCTAATTCTGGCTACAAGAATCCTTTTGCAGAACATTTTGTTGATGGTGAAAGGAGGATGGTAGCCTGGAGACAAAACCTGGAAGGTTTGTAGCTGCGTTTAATATTGCAGAGTTGTCTGTAGAATTGTCTTCTGCCTTCACTGCAATTGTCTTCAGACTTGAAAGCCTGGTTTATAACTAGGCACCCCAGGTCTGACATCTGTGTTCACAGTTTATAGATATAAACTCTTTTTAGGCAGGCCTGAATTTCAACCCATTAGAAAGCTCAACTTTTTCTAAAAGTAAATTTTAGCTCTTACCTGCTGCATCTGCCAGAAACAATCAGAAAAAAGCTGCAATAATCACTTGGCCATTCTATAATGGCAAAATCCCCTATTTAGCAGTGGGAATGAGCTTAATTCCTGCTGTGGAAGTTCATTCCAAGACCTTCTGGCCTGGAACAGAGAGCTGCCACCTGAGACCATTGCAAAATACAGCTCCTAAAGATAAGACTTCTATTTGCCACATAAACAGATCCTGAATATGCTATCTACTTGCTGGTCATTAAGGGATTATTTGGGAAGGAGGGGATTTGCATGCAGCCAAATGAACTGAGTATCCTGTTTGTTGCCTGCAACTATGAAAATGCACTTTTGTGCCTCCATCTATGTCAATTTTCTCAAAGGAGTAAGGACTTTCTGTGTTTAACAACCACTGTTCTATTTTTAAAAATACAAGCAGGAAATATAAACAGTATCCAAGGCTTACTGTTAAGCTGCAGCCTTTAGTTTATTGGCTGAGGAATAAATCCTGAAGGATGCTGAACCTTGTGGTGCTGATCCAGAATAGCACTTCAGCACATGTCAACTTTAACACCAGTGGCCTAGTCCGATGATTAGAGTTAAGCATGTGTTATGTGTTTTCCTGGCCTTCAGCCAGTGTGCTCACCACTTTGCAGGATCACGTTTTCAAAAAGATGTGGTAGTATCTGAACTTCAAAGTGAAGTGTGACCTATTGCTCTTAAATCACTCTCCACACCTGCTAGATGGTAATACAGACTAGCCAGCTCAGGTCATATTCTCCTCACACCTTCCTTTGTCTCACTTGTTCAAGACAAAGAAAAATGATTAAAAATACCTTGGTGTTTTCTGCCCACATTCCGTGTCTTGACTCCCATCAGATACCATTTAGAATAAAAATGTGGTGATCAGGCTAAACCCCTCTGGTTTCTCTGTAGTCTTTATGGTGAAATCTCCAGGTGTGAGTACAGAACCAGATTGCTATGAAGTGTCAGTGTCCCTACAATGAGCATTACTTCGAATGTTAGGAGTTCAGGCTTGTAGAGCATTTTTATTTTTGGCTAGATCAGTGGAATAGCACTACTGTAAGTTTTATTACTGGAAGTAAGAGACACTCAGGTTTATCAGGCAGGGCAAACCCTAACATCTGAAAACAAAATGACAGTGTGTAAGGTCAATTCTGAAAATTTCACAGTGATTTGGTGCAGCAATATATTTTGTTCTGCAGCAAACTTTCATTTAGTATAGTGCTTTTCAAGACCAAATTATCTGAGTGAACTTGCATTTCAATGTATTCAAGACACATTGATAATGTAGTGATAGGTAGTGGTAGCTAGCTGACCTGAATTTAATTTGATTTAATCTCCTAAAACTTTGATTTAATCTCCTAAACCTGGTTAACATTTTAGTTTAACCCAGAGCCCACTGTATTAAGAAACACAGTTGTCATGGTTTTCCTGCAGTTCTACTTTTCCTCTGAAGGTATTCCTAAACCCAAGACTAATAACACATTCATCAGCTAAATTAACTAGGGAAAATAAAAATGGCAAGAACAGCATTTTCAGACTTAGGCATCCATTTCTTAATACACATTGCCACCTGGGGAAATCTGAAGATACAATATTTGCACTGAAATTTAACATGCTAACTCTAAAATTAGTAGTAGTTTCTAAAGTCTGTTAAACATGTTATTTCCGAGTCATTCTTGATCTATACTGTTATTGATTTTCTTAATAGTGACATTTAAATTTTCAGAGAAATTATATAATTTTAAAACTAATGGAGGTAGTGAACATACTGGACAGCAGATAAATTAACTAAACTAATTAGAAGAAAAACATTATGCATTTATTTTACATTTATTTAATAATTTATTTGCAGGTAAAACTGTATTTATAACAAATGCACAAGTTCATCTGCTTTAGCCATATGGAAACATGTAAGGACTTCTAAAATAGAAATCTTTATTTTAGGGCAATATTTCAATACTGTCAAAAGAGTTAGAGCAAGTTGCTTTGTAAATTGCTGTGAGATTCTGATGTCAGAAAAGGCTTCTGAAAATTAAAGAGCTGCTGACACCTCATGGCAAACTTTAAAAACCATTCTCAGCAAACACAGCACTACTTCTGTTATATCGATTCATCTTGTTTTCTTTACAGTGAAGAGTATTTGTTTGAAAACAGTATCTTTATTTACTAAGCCCACATTTTGCAATAGCAGCTGGGTCAAAAGAAATTTGATGACGGTGCCAAAGAAACATTTTTAATTCAGGTAAATGAAAAACAGCGGGAGAAAATGAACTCTTAAGGAGGAAATGTTTTTCTTCCAAGGTTTTCCAGGATGCAAATGAGTGAAAAAGAGATATAGAGATAAAACTACTTTAATGTATGAATAAGAAAGTTAGCTAGCTATTCCATCAATTGTTCTACACTGGTCATTAATAGAGAGGTGCTGCTAGTACAATACATACTTATATTCCTTTCAGTATTATAATGCTCTCATTTGGGAGTTATTATCTCAGCTGTTTCAAATCCTGCAAAGCTGACATTCCATGTAAAAAGTTGCCAGCAAGTTACACTTTTTAATGGCTCAAAAAGCTGCTGAAAAGTTTAAAAGCTGTGGAACACAAAACAAAAAGGTATTTTTTAAATGCTTCTGATGTTTTCTCTCCTCTTCCACCACACCTTTTTTTTGTGCTGTGAAGTATCTTGTGTTCCCTCAGATACTGTTTCCCAACAGAGACACCTTTCAATCTGCCAAGGGCTAAATGTATGCTGGAATGTAAGACAAAAGTCCAAAATAGAAAAGTCCAAATAAATCCAAAAGTGCAAATAAGTTCCAAAGTAAAAACTTTAAATGTTGGAAAAGTAATTCTTCCAGTTGAAATAGAAACTGAGAGTAAAATGTGACATTTTTCAAAGCAAACCTTTCAACAATCACTCTGGGAAGCACCAAATAATGGAATGATTTTGGAAATTAATGACGATCTTCAATAATGTGTACCTAAGAAAGGAGCAGATAGCCCTGAGGTCACTTGGGAATTCTACACATGTGAAGGCATTATGGTCAGTTAGATCTGCAATCACTGTAAGAAATGCATTGCATATACCACCTATAGCTGTTTTACTTTTATCATGGGTACATCTACAGGTATAAGCTGTTTAAGGTAACTATAGGCCGTTTATTCCCTACCATAAAATTCTGTTAACATCTACTCATGCAGTGCTTTTTCCTAAGACTTCTGGTTATTTGACAAACTGCTTCTGAATGAATCCCACCTACAAAATGCAGATAAAATATATGGAACACATGCATTAGATAAAACTTGACTTAAGGGAAATAATTGAATATTGTTGGAAAAAAGTTTAAGTGGGCTGCTGTATAGATTGCTTAGTGTAAATTAACTTAGCATTTTCTGATATAATAAATTAGCCTTCAAGAAAGGCTTCTGAAAATTAAAGAGCTGCTGAGTTCAAATGAGTTTCAGACAAATCATTCTAATTGTGGAATATATCTAAGGCCATTGTATCCAGAACCCATAGAACACAGCTGGTTTATACTACATGAAGATACAGTTCAGGATGTCTTTGGGGGGAATCCAGCAGCTATTAACACACTCCTAGACCATGCAATGTGGTGACAGCTTATCAGCACTGTAGCCCCCCTTTTTTTGGACTGATCTTTGGTTATGTAACTTACTTGGAATAATGTCATTATTACTATTGTCATTATTATTATTTCTATGCTTTAGTGCCTGGAGAAGTTGATCATGAGCAAGCCTCACATTGTGGTAGACATTGTATCCACAAATGGAAGATCATTTCTTCTTCTGAGAGTGCTTCAAGAGTGGAGAGTTTTGACATACACTTCATTGGTCTTTGAAGACCAACACAAACTTGATAAGCAATAAGCAATGAGGCCAGCTTGTCTCATCCAGATCTTTTTACTATGATATCAAGGTAGTAACCAATATAGGCCATCTCTGAACACAGGTTTACAAAAGACAGTAATGCCTGGCAGTATGACACTGATATCTTTTATTAAGAGTCTAAGATCTCCTTTAAGTGAAATGGGTTTAGATTCTTTTAGTAGATTTCAAGAATTTTACCATCTCTATATTCTAGCAAAGCAAATTCCAGCTCCAAAGATATGGCTGCATCTCTCCTGGAGCATAGATTTTACCGTCCGCTACTGCTGTCACTATTCACTTCTGTCTTGCAAATTCCTATCAGGACCCCTGTTCAGGAGAGAACTTAAGCTCACACTATTTTCGGCTCCATTTAGGCACATGCTGAGCTTTCTTGTCTGAGCAGTACACTTTCTCTGGATCAGAACTTAAACTTGGCTGAAATTCACTCCTCTGCACACATATCAGGGCAGCACTCAGGAGCAGGGTGAACAGATTCAACCTGCTGCCCCTTGAACCCAAATGTTTCAGTGCAGACCTATCCTGGATACTTATTCCAGCCTGTAAAATATGTCAGAAGTGAGCAAGAATTAATACCATGGCCTCTCTCCCACTTCATCCACAAGGGACTCTCACCTCTGCCTATTTGCAGGAGCAGACAGAAGCACTTTGTTCTTCAGCTTTGCCCACCAAATTGGAGACCTAAGGAAGGATCTTGCGCAAAACCTTCCACCTTGGTATAAATTTCAAATACAGTGAGAGACAAACACTGGCAGCAAAATTAATCTTCAGTAAATGAAAACATGCCTCATCAAGTTTCATTTACATTCTGGCTGGATACACCTTGTCAATTATTAAGAATGAGTAAACAGCTACAGAAAGGGATAAAATTATTGAAAATATTTAATTTGAAAGACTTCATGAAGTAATTTTAGACAGTGCTACAAAATCTAATGTATCAAAAAAGCTATTTCAGTTATCAGCTTTAGTAAACATACATCTGAAAAGAACCCTTACAAGCAGTTCAGATCCTCTCTGATTTTTTTCTGGAAGTTCTAAAGAGGGAAAAAAAGATAATATTTAATAGTGAACTCTTTTGTTTAATCTTAAAAAAACATTCTCACTGATCAGCCTTTCCTTACTCTCCATCTAGTCTGGATATATGTGTTCATTAGGTTCTTCTACTAACTTGGCTAATCATGAAATAGTAATGTTTGCATTTCTGCTCACTTTGGGGTTTTTTTGTTTGGTTTGGTTTTTACAATATTTGAGATATAAATTTAATGAAAATTATCTGTATCTGTAAGAATAAATGAGTAGTCATGAATCTAAACAGCAGCTTTCATATGCCATCCCTGGATGTCTATTTGCAATGACAACATGTACATCAAAGGAAGCGCAAACATGCCTTTGTACACAGATATTACCTTAAGAATATAGCCATCAAGATGAGATAACTGACACTAAGCAAAGTTGTATTTCAGTTATTTCCTCTCTGGACTTCATAATGAAATATATTGTTCCATAATTTTCTATTCAGAGTACATTTGCAAGAAGGGTTAGCAACTTCTTGCTTGCATTCTGCAGAGACTGACTAAGATTTTTTTTTTTTTTTAAAGAAAACTAGAGCAATCATAAAAAGATTGTAAAGAAAAGAGTTCTTAGATCCATAATCTGGCATGAAATTCCTTCAGCATGAAAATACTTCAGATTAGTATGGTTTTACTGGCCAATCTTGGCTTTCTTTAGGTATCAGAAGGAAAGACAAGAATAATAACCTGAAGTGAATACCACCCTTTTGCCTATGATTTTAGTAATAATTTTGAATTCATAGAATTTTGAAGGTTTACACCTACTCTGGCAACTACTTGGCTTCACCAGAAGCAGCAACTAGAAGAGCAGAATGTCATCTATAACTACAGGATCTACCTAATTACAATGGTAAAAAGTTGTGGAGTGAGGAACAGTAGTTCCCTGTTGCTCTGAATAAGGAGGAACTTGTTAAGGTTCCTCTCCTGGCATCACAGGGCTATCACCTGTGCAGTCCCCTCTGTGGTTAGAATACACTTACATAATGCTAAGAGACATCCATGGTAAGGACCAATCTATGCTGTGGCAGTTCCAAGAGGACCTGGCCCTTGATTTAAAACTCCATGGCACCAAGTTTTCTATTTTTAATACCTGTCATTCCATTATTGGAACATTAGGCATTGAAGCCCCTGATTTCATTATCAAACCTGGTTTAATTTGTTGAAGATCTCCATCCTTTTGCAGTAATTTAAGAGGTGTAATAAACAAGACAGACTTTCATGAGTCACCAAGAGAGCAGTCTTTACAGGGTGAGTACTTACCAAAGTTGCAGAATTCGGCAGGGACTTAAAGAACCAGCTCAATTTTAAAAGTTTAGAATATTTTCATTCTACTACTTGGAAGGCTGTGAAAAACATTTATTTCCTTGGTCCTTATTGTGTGTTTTACTACGTAAAAGTTCGTTTGCTGCAGAGCAGCTCGACTGTGCATGCCTTTAGCTGACAAATTCAAAGTGACTTGGTCCTTTCCTACTGGTTAACTTTAGGAGCTCTTTCTGCTGAATGAAATAAGATGCAAAAGCTGTTGTCTTTTGGACATATGCTTAAACTTTGGAGGATCCAGCATTTTACAGGACTAGTGTGCAAGTCTTTGAACTCTAAGGCTTTCAAAGTTTGGAGATTTTTTTGCTTCTCCATATTAAAAAATATCTCAATTTAAACTTTCAATATACTCCTCTTTGACTTCCTGAGATTTTCTTCCCACATTCAGGAATGCTTTCTCAGCTCATGCAAAAGTTGGCGCTTTTTTGTCAGGTTTCACAGAAAATTAAAAACTTAAACACTAGATAATTGCCTTTTGCCTTTGATATAAATTTCTATAATTTCTGGATTAATATAAAATATCTAGATCAATTGGTGATCTAAATTGTATGTGTAGCTATAATTTAAGTAATCAAACTCCTACCTAATTTTCTCCAGGACTGAGTGTGAGAAACTATGCCATGTAGGAAAGACTCCTTTGCATAGCAGTCAGTCTCAAAAGAACAGGTGACCTGATTAGCAGCAAAATCCTAGTGTTTTTTACATTCACATGTGCTGTGGTATATCCTCAAGGGTGTTCAACTGCACTGTATTTCCCAACTCCAGTAGCTTTCTAGCCTGTCATCATAAGCTATGAAATTTCACTGTCCAATTATTTCTTACTTTTCCTTTTTAAAAACTACCTTACTGCCCTGCATTAAACTTTGCAAGAGTTTACTGTCTTTGGAAGGAAGGTGAAGGATAATAATTTTCCACTCTTTGTCTACCATAAAAAGCATTTACAAAAGAGTTTAAGCTATGCTTGAAATGCGTTACGTGAATGTACTTGCCATCTCCTGTTGTGTTCCTTTTATTGATGCAATTGCCAGACATTATTAATGCTGGCACTAGGAAGTTAGAGGTAAACCAATGCTTAAACTGTTCCAGTAACTGCTACAAGTTATTGTCTGAAGTATACTTCACCTTACAAAATCTGCATATGAGAGCACTATATGCCTCCTGTGTTTGGTGGTGAAAAACATACTGTGGATAAAAATAAAATTAAGTGAAGCAACAGATATATTATTGGCAGAAAATTAGTGTATACATTGGAGACCATGAAACCCTTCTTTTCAGGCCATTCAATTTTCTTACATGAATTCTGATTACAAAGTAGTAAAAATAGTGCAAAATTCCTTCACAAGTTATGAAAGTTTTGCAAAAATACATTTTGATGTTGTCTATATCTCTTAAGTATTTTTCCCTAAGCACCACATAAAAACATTTGCCATTAATATTTTAGGTAGCTGTTGAAAATACTGGTAGAAGATGAATTTTTGATATTATTGTAAAATATTCAACTTGACTGTAAGGATACACCATACCCAACTTGATTGTAAGGTTTTCATTATGTACAAAATAGATATAATCAGTGACTACACTGTCCAACCAAAACTGTTTGGTTTCATATTACTGAACTCCCATAAACAAATAATTTCTGATAGAGATTCAGCAAAAAAAATATTTCCACAAATTCTTCTGTAAATGATCCACAGATCACACACATTCTGAAAATACTGGAAATGCAATATATTAAATACTCAGTTAAATAGACAGCAGTCAGACAGCACAGGGTTTACCTGATAATCATTACTGGGAGCATGGAACTTCTAACAGCCATCATTCTACAATGTGTTTCAATTTTAAGTCTCCAGAGACTCTATTACAAAGTCAAAATTAATAAAAAGAAAATAAAGGAAGCTATAATGTTGTTTAAAAAAACATGTGAAATTTAACACAAAAGCTGTTAAAATAACATTACTGTCCGACATAAACCTAAAAATACAAGGGAATTCCGAATTAGGGCAGATGCAATAACCTTAACGCAACCCCGTTGTGCCTACCAATTGCATACATATGGTATGTAAGCTAACCCACTGTTCTGAGACCCTCTGCTAAAGGACCATATGTGCTACAATTGATAGGCACAGAAGAGCTGTGTGAAGGGTGCTTTGTGACTTGTTGTCACAAGTTTCTTCTTGGTCTTCTTGTGTCACATTCACACCTTTGTTAAACCATAACCTTTTTGCTTCCACATTTTTGTTTTCTCCTTGACTTTCCCTTTATCCTGCTACTTTTAGTTTCATTTGGTTTGAACATCAAGATAAAAATCTAAACAGTAAAATTTTCCTGTTGAACACTATTTACCAAAATAATCATATTAGCAAAAGTTCCTATTGCTTCATTGTAAAAATCTTCACCTAAATAAATTTCTCGTGTACCCTAAAATGAATGGAATATAATTTCTTCTTTTGGTTCTGTCACCTCAGTGACAGACGATTTTACACAAACTCAGAGATGTTTGTTTGGCTCCTCCAAACTTTTGTATAAAACTGAAAAAAAAAAAAAATTGTTCCACTAGATTTAGCAACAACATGGTCTCCAGTACATGACAAATCTGATTTGCAATATTTTACCACATTTACTTTTGTACTTCTCACTGCTTTGACTATTCTCAAGGTAACTCAATGAAGATTAACATTACCCATTTTCCTGCAAGTAGCAACATAATCCAAGAGGTATCTTTTACTCCATTAAATATTAATATTTATCATTTAATATTAAAGAGAATACATTCATTTTCCCACCCCGATCTATACTATTTTTTAACGTCTTTTGAAAATAATTAAATAAGTCTAATGTAATACCCTGGAAAAAAAAAAAAGTTAGTCCTCCTAGAACACTTAGGGAAATGTGTCTATACTATAGATGCCTACAAGCTCTAACTAGCATAGTAAATATGTGCAGGTAAAATATAGAGTAAAACACAGAAAAAAAATTTGACTAATTAATAAATAATATACATAGCTTGTGCTCATGACAGAACATACACAAAATACAACACAAATGAATTGTGGGACAGCAGACAATAGAACCTCAAGTGTCCAAGGTATTTAGACATTTTTTTGCTTTTGTGGTTTACATTACCATGTATAAAAATCATTAAAAGAAACAAAATTAATAGTAAATATTGCTCTGGAGGTCTGTTTATCTGTCTAGTTTCCAAAATCCTTCACTGAGTTTTGAGTGCTTCTTTCAGCACTCACTGCATGGTGGGGATTGTACAAAGGTGGTTTTGTTTTTCTGTAGTCTTAGGACTTTCCTAGTGCCAGATCAGTTAGGGTGGAAACTGAAGCAGCCTCAGGCACTTTGCTCCAGGCTGTTCTAATTTAAGACAGTTACCAACGGCCTCTAGAGTCCAATTTATGAGTAAGGTGTCAACTAGAGTTGTATAGCCTCCCATCATGGACTGGTGCAGAACTCTTGCAGTGTCTCTACATGAGGGACGGTTTCCTTTTTCTTGGTGGGATCCTCATGTGACTGGAGTTGCCACTGTTAAGCGGTCCTACTAGCAGTGCACACTCTAAGGAAGTACTGAAGTTTATCTACCTCTGTAAAACCTGAGAGTGCAACCAGGACATTTCAATAATCAAAACTAAGATATGCAATTTTATAAAGCAATAAGATTTTTTCAGTAAAGGGAGAGGAAATGGGATATGTTCCACCTCTTTCAGGTTGGGTTTCATGGGGGCGGGGGGGGGGGGGGGGTATTATTTTGGGGAAAATTTTAGGGTGGTAGAACTTACTGATCTCAAGCTACACAACTGCACAATGTTCCAAAAGAGTCAAAACCAAACAGGACTTATGCTGACCGTCTGCAATAAGAAGTTGCAAGCAAATAAGTTTTCTCTGATGTTACATTATTTTAGACTCCTGCAGTCTCTCTTTTCACTCCAGTGCTGACATGGGCTACTAATGGAAACAGGGTATCTCAGATTTCACAGAATCACAGAATGTTGGGGATTGGAAGGGACCTCGAAAGATCATCTAGTCCAATCCCCCATTTCTGGGACAAAACTTATTAAAAGCTCTGTAGATGAAGGTAAGGTCAGAAGCATGTCTAGAAATAAATGGAACACATTTTATCTTTCTGACTAGCTTTTCTTCTTAATAGTCAATGACCTTGCATTTAGCATCAGCATTTTTAGTTGTTCTGCACCATTATGAGGTTAAATTGAACTTGAGATATGAATCATTGCACAGAGATGGACATCTAAGAAGCTTAGGTTCAGTTTTCTTGTTAGATGGAAAAGGATGAAGAATTCCTGGCCAGGTGTAAGCCACTAGGATCCCATTGACATAATGTTGAATTGAGGTAGACCCTATGAGAAGGAATGGTTTCAAAGAACAAAATATCCTTCATCAAATATCTGGTTCTTATCCAGGTTATCCCTAAAGTAACTTTGAAATTAATTTACATTCTTTTAAGAATGCCTTTCTACTTATCTGACTATTTTTGAAAGCCTGAGGTAGACTATACCAACAAGGAATTAGTTTTAGGTTTTGGAAGCTACCTCACACAGGATAAGATTTTCAGGATTTTAGTATTGTATTTGCCATTCTATATATGAAACAGGTATCTCATCACATCTGGAGCATTAACCTTAGGTTCTTTGCAATCTGAGGTATGAAAATTTGATAATCGTGGATTTGTCTATTTCTTAAGAAATACCCATATCTGATGATAAAACATTGTAGACAGTAACATGACAGTAACATGCTAGACAAGATGTGCTTTTTAGTCAACTTCCTTCTCATTTTCAAATGTTTCTCCTTTCACTCTTGTGGCCTATCGCAGTACAAGTGGATAAGTGGCTCTTTCAGATCTGATGACAACATCAGTCTGCAAATTGGCAGATGGTGCCATGAGGCGAGGCAGTTAGTTGGCAAGCCCCCCACCCCCTGCCCTGCAACCAATTTAGCTTCTTATGTTGGCATGGATCCTGCCATCCTGAGCCAGTGCTCAAACCAGGCCTTCTAGTGTATGACTCAATATGCTACTGCTTAGCCTTAGGACAGCTAATCATGTACACTTTCAAAATTGATGTGAATTAATTAAGCACTGTGGGCAGGGTCTGAAGGGGAGAAAGTGCATGGTCTAACTCAGTAAAGCAAAGCAGAAATACGTTCCCTGGTAAAACAATGTGTGCTCCCCTTCTGCCAGTGGCTAAATACTGCCCTTTATTTACTCCTACATCACCTTTCTGTTGAGCAAGACCAGGTTTGATCTGCCGGGTACTCATTAAGTTACAATGTATTTGTTTCGTTAATTGGCACCAACTTTCAGGATTTTTTTTTTTTTTTTTTTTTTCTGGCAGATAGAGATCTTTTTGGCAATTGTGCACCTCAAGAAAAGGAGGAAGTGGAAACCTGGTGCTGTGTAAGTGCAATTAGCTTTAAATGGAGAAACAGAAGCTGGAGTTAAAACAAGCTTGCTGACTGAGTTATGGGGAAACTATCAGGAAGTGCTCCTGTGTCAGTGGGAAAGGACTGTAGCTATGGATACTGGGGATTACTGAAATATAATTCATCCACATAAAGGCCTAAGCAAAATGAAACAAATCACTTCCCTTCCAAAACTTTAGATATTAAACTCACAACTTTAGGCCAAAAACGGAAACCATTTCAACTGATAGAATGACAAGGTCATAAATTTCCCCACAAAACCTTGCAGAGGGAAGGACTCTCTCCTGGAGCCGGATTTCTCACCAGGGACCCTGTGTGTACAATGGGATGTTTGCTCAGGCATTGGGAGCTGGATTTTAGACACTAAAGAAGGTTGGGTTCTCTTCCGGTGTCTCGGAGTTTCATTCCAACTTGCCAGCAGATGCCACGTATGTAATAAAACTTCAAGTACTGGCGAAACAGAAATATTATTCGAAGGCTTTAAATATAGAGGAGGGAGAAAAATAGCCTTCTATTTCTATTTTTTTTGTTAAAGTAAATGAGTGCCTCATTGGGAATACCCCACTACATGAACAGCAAAATTTTCGAAAGTTTCAGCTGAAATTTTCTGCTGAGAATTTCTCCTTTGAAGGTTTCAACAGTTCTCCTTTGTGTTTAATTTGCTTCCAGTTAGGTTAGAAAAACAAGCAGCCTGTGCAAATAATGCTCCTAACAATCAGCAGAAGTTTTTGTATGAGGCTTATGACACCACAACTCCTGTTGTAGCCATTGCATAAAGCAGTCTCAGGATAGTGCCCAAGTAATTCAACAGTTACTCATGAGACACTGCTACTCTGTTCACTATGTCAGCATTTTATAGGGACATAAAAAATTGCAGATGGAGAAGAGAAGATTTACATATGTTTTCATGCAGGAAGTGTGCAGGTAAACAAAGCAAATTTGTTATTTCTTCTGGTGAGGCTCAAGGAAGGCTTTTTCACAACTTTAGCAGATTTTCAAACAGAAAGATAAAGATTTTATATAAATAAACATTTGAAGTATTTTATTAGGTTTTGTTTGGGGGTTTTTTTTGTGGGGTTGTTTTTTTTGCTTTGTTTTGTTGTTGTTTTTTTCCTGGATCCAGAACATACATGTAGGATTTACAGAGATTAAACAAAAAACAAGAGATACAGGACAGTAATGCTGAACAGTTAGAAGTATTAGCATAATTTTCTTTTCTTTTCTCTTATCTTCCTTTTTTTTTTTTCCACTAGGGAACAGTGTGATCAGTAATCTGAATGAGTTATTTACATTTACCTATCTATACTATGTCTTCTGCAAATCACTCACTCAAAGAGCACTTCAAAAAACATTATTCGCCAGAGCAGCAAGAAAGTGGGATTGAAGTTCCATGGGAATTATTTCTTTCTAACAACTTGTAAAAAAAAAAAAAAACAGTCACAGAAGAACTCCAACAGTAAAACTCTTAAGTATGACAAAGAACAACAGGGAAATTAAAAGCATTAAAATTAAATTGTAGAGACTGTACAGGTACCACAAATGTAAAGTGAAGTAGCACAAGTGAATTAAGAGGGAAAAAAAAAAGAGAGAAGGGAGACGGAATCATGTAAAGACAGTGGAAATCTCATCATAAGACCTGACACTCAAGTTAAAGCTAAATCATACCATGAGAGCACAACCTAAAGCAAGGGCGTACTAGCAACAATGTCAGAACACAAGAATTATAATTTTACGATAAAGTACCTAAATGCACAAATTCAAACAGACAGAAATAGAATAAAAGTAACCTTCTATATGGAATAAAAATTACCTCAATGTGAATGTTTTAGAAGTATTCTATAAACCTAAATACCAAGTTAGATGTCAAATTAGGTGTATAGTTATAGACTTGTATGACTATCAGCCAAGTAAAGTCTCTCAGGCAATCTTTGAAAGAGGGCAGAAAAGGAAACTTGCTTTTGAGAAAATTTCCAATCGAGGTAATATTCTAAAAAAAATATAAAAAAATATAAGAGTTTATTCAATTTTATTCAGTCATCATTAAAAAATTATCCTGTAGCGTAACCTTGTCCACACAAATTTAATAGCCAATGTTTGTACTTGTGGGAGTGACAAAACTAAACACAGATCATGCATGGTGGATAAGGGTAGCTGAAGTAATCTACCTGGACTTGTGCAAAGCATTTGACACTGTCCTGCACGGCATCCTGTCTCTAAATTGGAGACACATGGGCTTGATGAATGGACCACTCAGTGGATAAGGAATTGGCTGGATGGTCACACTCAAAAAGTTGTGTCAACTTTTTGTGTGAGTTTTGTCAACTCAACTGTTGACAAAAAGTCAACAGTTCAATGTCCAAATGGAGACCAGTGGCAAGTGGCGTTTCTCAGGGGTCAGTATTGGGAATGGTGCTGTTTCACATCACATGGCAACATGAACAGTGGGACTGAGTACACTCTCATCAAGTCTGCCAATGACACCAAGCTCTGTAGTGCAGTTAACACGGTGGAGGGACGGGATGCCATCCAGAGGGACATTGACAGGCTTGCGAGGTGGACACCTGAGATCCTCATGAAGTTCAACAAGGCCAAGTGCAAGGTCCTGCACCTGGGTTGGGGCAATGCCAAGCATAAATACAGGCTGGGTGGATCGAGAGCAGCCCTGAGGAGAAGGACTTGAGGTGTTGGTTGATGAGAAGCTCAACATGAATCAGCAATGTGCATATGTAGGCCAGAAAGCAAACCATATCCTGGCCTGCAAGAGTAGTGTGACCAGCAGGTAGAGAAATGTGATTGATTCTTCCCCTCTACTCTGCTCTCATGAGACCCCACCTGGAGTACTGCATTCAGCTCTGGGGCCCCCAACATAGGAAGAACGTGGACCTGTTGGAGCAAGTCCAGAGGGGGGCCACAAAGATGACCAGAGGGCTGGAGCACCTCTCCTATGAAGATAGGAAAGTTGGAGTTGTTCAGCCTGGAGAAAAGAAGGCTCTGTCTGGGGACACCTTATAGCAGCCTTTCAGTACCTGAAGGGGGCCTAAAAGAAAGCTGGAGAGTGACTTTTCACAAGGGCAGGTATGACTTTTCACAAGGGCAGGTAATGATAGGGTGAGGGATAACAGTTTTAAACTGAAAGAGGGTAGATTGAGATTAGACATTAGGAAGAAATTCCCTACTGTGAGGGTGGAGAGACACTGGAGCAGATTGTCCAGAGAAGCTGTGGATGCCTCCTCCCTGGAAGTGTTCAAGACCAGGTTGGGTGGGACTCTGAGCAACCTGGTCTAGTGGGAGGTATCACTGCCCATGGTAAAGGAGTTGGAACTAGATGATCTTTAAGGTCCCTTCCAACCCAAACAGTTCTGTGATTCTGTGATTCTGTGATTTGAAACTATAATTTTCTTTGTAGACCAAGTACCATTATCTTCAAAAGAGGCAGAACAAAGTGTTCTATGTTATTAATGCTGATTTCAGCTGATGAATTAATTCGTAAGTTTAGAATCAGAGTCTAGGCTTGGTCTGTTATCTCACATTTTACATTGAGATAGATATTTAGACTCAGAATTGTGCCTTGTATTTTTCAAGCACTGGAAGTTTAATACCAATAAAATCTCCACAGAACAACAAAAGTGAAGGTCAGTGAAATCAGTAAATCAGCATTACTGTGATATGCCAAAATGTTAATGTGCATTAATAAAAAAATTTTGGGGACCAGATAAACTATGAAGTGAACTTTATAGGCAAGTTTTTACTTAGTTTTAACATACTCAGTGTGTAGAATCATCTATCCAGCTCACACATTTCTAACCTGGGTTTCTAAGTGAGAAGTGAGTTAGGAAAGTTATTTGGCAGAAGGATTTTGACATCTTAGTAGGAGGCAGAGGAATTAAAACTATGCACTCATAAAGCTATAAGCCCATAAAATTTAAATATTTAATCCCAACAAGTCTAATATTGTGTAATACAGAGATTTATTGTCCAACACTGCTTTTCAGTAATTACAAATGTAATTTGGAAATTGGGAGACAAATAACAAACTTTCATCTTGTATGTGTGACTGTTTCTAAGAATGCATAACAAAGTCAGAATTATTTTACTAGTAACTCTGTTAAATGAGACCGAATGTTACATTTGGAGAAACCCAAATATCATGTGATAATGTGGAATTAGCTGAGAGGAGACCTTCCATTTAGTATTATCAAATCTAATGCATGTCCTGTGTGTAGGACAGTTGCAAGAGCTGGGATAGTGTTTGCTCCTACAAATAGCTGATTATGAAATAACTGTGTGGTGTCTTACATAAATTCTAATTCTTTATGGCATTTTCTTCTTAAATAATGAGTATTTGGAATCAGACCCTTGATCCTTTAAGACACTGCAAAAAATGCTTTAGTCATTTCGAATATGAAAATATTATTTTATATTAAAAATATAATAAACCAAAGTCAATAAACTAAAACCAATAAGTATTTGGTCAATAAATACAAAAAATGAAGATTGTTTGTCATTTAGCAGTTGTGATTTATGCTCTGTCTTGTGAACAGGTGGTTTTCTGACTAGTCCTGTTAGTCTGAGTTTTCCTTCTAATTTAATATATCGGATAAATAATTTGGAAATAAAAATCTCCTGATGGCTAAAACAGTGCAGATGACCTTATGTTGACCAAATGCTTTTGGTTGTTTTGGGTTTTTTTTCTGATATGGTTAAATCACTTCTAAGAAAGGCAACTGGGACAAATTCTGTGAGTAATCAAATGGCTGACCTCTTCAAACAAAAGAGCATCTAATATTGCCAGTTGTGTTGTGCTGGGCTCTTATGCTGTGCTTTCCAACAGAAGACAGAGTTTAACAAACTGTGTTTTAATTATTTCATTAAAGGAATAAAAAATATCAAAGCCTAACAGTTTTGTAAATATAACTCATAATCCAAAAGCTATTTTAATGTCTTGGCTCCAAAGTGACAGGCTGACAATAATTTATTTTGCATATATTGTTGTCTTTAAAATTATTTGAATCACAGATAAGTGTAATGAAGAAGCATTATTTTAATAAAAAAATAAAAATAAAACAACAGAAAGTGGCTTCAAAATATATAGACACATTAAATTTCTTTTGAATATCTATTTTACTGCTTGGTCCCAGACAAACAATGGAACTATTAGCAAGAACACATTACTATGCTTGGCAGTATTTCATATGGTATTTGACAATCCATAGGGGCTACTTCTTCTTCTCCATAAATAAGATATATAATTTAATGGGTGTCTTTTATCTTACACATCATAACAAATCTACAAGAATATCACTTAACCTCCTCTATCCATCTTTCACCTGCCTTGTTCTCACAGACATGAATAAACTGAAATTATAATACTTTATATTTTGTATTAAGAATATGTATTTTCACATTGCACTTGTTAAATGTTGTCCCATGCACAGCAGATTTGAGACTGTCAAATATATGAAAAATACTGATTTGAGGAATGTATATGACTTCCAAACATCTTGGGGATATGTAAAACATTATGAAATCAAATGACTGTGAGCTATGACCCACATACTTCAGCTGTAAATTTCCAAAGTCAGATATGTATTGGAAATGTTATGCTAATACTTTCTTGTTCTTTTGCATGTAACTGCCTCAGCAGATCAACATGACAGGTGTCACATGCCATGCTTTGTGAGCCACAGCACTGTTGATTGCAATGAAATGACAATGAGGCAATTGATCACCTATTTCTTATTGATGACTATGAAAAACCAACCTCACCACCATTCATAGTTCTTTTTTAAACTTTTGTATAAGTTAATTGCAGAATACACTTAAGCCCTTCCCTCTTCCTTAGGAATTTTGAACACATAAGACTGCTTAGTGGGTGTAATTTGGCATAGATCTTACAAAACAAATTACATCCATGTCAAGTCATGTTATTTGAAAACCTGGCCTTTATAGCATTTCAAAAAATGAAATGCAGAATGGCTGGATAGAGAGATCATGGCCATTTGTTTAGCTGATATTCTTTCTCATGCTGTTGTAATTTTTTTGTGACTTTTTCAAAGAAACAAGCTTCTTTCTCATGCTAGGCAAGAAAGTGATGAATAGTTTAAACATATGAACTCGTATAAAGCCAGGAAAAGCAGAAAAGAACTTGAATAGTTGTATTGTATTTTCAAGACTAACGTGGAGCAAGGAATACGTGAAATCTCCTGAGAAAGACTTTTCCCTAAGATTTCTCTTCTTCATAAGCTTCAGACACACACCTGAGGTTACGGATGGTTGCTCAGACAAGCTTCAACATCTAAATCTAGTGATTTTAATTACTTGTTAAAGTACCTATTTTGTGATTTATTACTATTAACTTGCAAAAAGTGCAGCATTTCATATGTGTTTTCTATTGTGATAATATTCAGAAACACCAGCCAAGATACTATGTGAATGCAGAACAAGGAATCTGGTCTCAAGCGACTGACATCTGCACAAAATAATTTCTCTTCCCATTGCAGTTTTTCAGTATTATAAAGATGTCTATTCTAATATACTGAGAATTGTGACAATCACATTTTGCAGGCGATCAAAATGGACACAGCTGCTTTTAAGACATGAATGTTTTAAAAAAAAATTGGCTTAATGGGGTTATAAGAAAGCTAGGTTTGTCAGGATACAGTAAATTCAATGAGCCTTATAACATAACATCACAGGGACATGAAGAAACAGCAAATTCTTTCCACTGTCCCATAGCAGAATCAGCTAAACCTGTGTTACTCCTGAGACGTGTGGGCCTACTTTGCTCATGGAAACTTCCAGTCACAGGGACGCTGCTGTCTTTCAAGGTGACATATTCTACTTCAAGAATATTGTTCCTAATACCTAATCTGACTCGCCTTTCTGTAATTTAAGTGAATTCCTTTTCTCCAATGGACAACAGAGGGTAAATTCTTATAGAATCATAGAATCATAGAATGG